>NC_044927.1:5200595-5357353 GCF_003576645.1 Ipomoea triloba | reverse complement strand
ACCATTTTCCCTTTCAATCTACACTTTGATGTCTTGAAAAGAGTTGTAGCCCTTGAAGTCTTCTTTCCAATGGCTCAAGAATCATCTCATTTGGATATTCATAGGAAGAGATATGGTCCGATTACCAAGATGTCGCCATGGTAGCGGGAATTACAACTCTTTGGCTCCTTTGAATTGGCTTTTGCTCCCAAATAGTTCTAATGCACTTCTAAACACATCAAAAACATCTAAACCAAGCATTATACCATTTAAAATATGAAAACAAGGAAATAAGCATTGGACACAACATTTTATCACACAATTAACTATAAAACCTACATAAAAACACAAGTAAAATAAGTATAAATGAGAGTGTATCAGTCTAAGGCGCCAGATTTAGGCTCTGGTCCGAAAGGGCTTGGGTTCAAATCCCACAGCCGTCACATATTTGCAAACATAATCTCCAAAAGATCAAAGAGTTGTAATTTCTGCTAAATATGGCGACACCTCGGTAATTGGACCATATCTCAGCCTAGAAATATCCAAATGAGGTGATTCTTAATCCATTGGAAAGAAGACTTCAAGGGCTACAACTCTTATGAAGCCATCAAAGTGTAATTCGAAGGGGAAAAGGGTCAAAATCAGGATGCAAGTCGGAACTGCGTCACAGGAATTTTCGACGCGTCGAACTCAACTTTCGACGCGTCGAAAATCCCAAAAATGAGGCAGAATAGCCTCGTTTCGGCGCTGTAAAGATTCGACGCGTCGAATGTTGGATTCGACGCGTCGAATGTCGCAGATCTGCGATTCTAAACTTCTAAAAATTGTCATTTTTGCCCTCCATTCTCCACCCACTATAAAAGCATCATTTTCTCTTCAAACCCTAAGCTTGGCTGCGGATTTTGACCAAAAAAGGAGAGCAAGGAAGAAGATTTGAAGCCACAACAAGAGAGGAGAAGAGCTTGGAAGACACATTCGGGAGAATTTCTTCATCTCTTCTCTATTTTAAGCTTTGTTAAATCTTTCTTTGAATTGTTTGTTGTTGAAACTAAGATAGCCATGTTTGGCTAAGATTTCCTTTGGGATTTTTGGATTGATAAGTGTTTATGAACCTATGTGCCTAGTTCTTGAATTGCTTGAATGAAATATCTATTTGGGTTTATTACTTGTGTTGTAATTGTGGCTTAATTTCTTGATGCTTGTAGTTAAGGATCCTAATTACTTGTTTCATTGCTAAATTTGTCTATGAATTAGAGCACCCACAATTGCACTTGATTCTTGTACCTCGAGAGAGGACATGTTGATTAAGGGATTTATTGTGAATAGCTCACGAGAGTGAGTATTCCAATTGTGAATAGCCCACGAGAGTGGGTATTCCATTTATTGCTTGTTCTTGATTATATGTTGTGAATAGCTCACGAGAGTGAGTATTCCAATTACCATGTTTTGGGATTGAATTACGAGAGTAATCTTTCCCTTTTAGATTGCAATCATCCACACTTGTTGAACCCGAATGATTATTTCACTTTAGATTGGCACTAGGTGATTAAACACTTTGACGCCCAAAAATCCCGCTCTTAATATCTTGTATATAAAAGTCCGTTTGCCTTGCTTCATTTATTTTATTTTCATAATTTTAGATAAATACCCATTGTTAACGTAGGAATAGCTTCTCGTGAATTAATTAGTAACTAGTGCTTAATACCCCGCTTCCCTGTGGATCGATAACCCTGGAATACTCCGGGTATTTGCTTGTACCTAAAAATGCTACGACCATAGACCACTCGGCCAAACCATCCATATATCAATAAAATAAAATTTATGTCAGTCCAACATGACAACTTTAGTCTTAAATTACATAGGAAGAGATTTAAATAGACATTTATTAGAAAATAATTGTACTTGTTTCAAAATTTGCACTATTTAATTTGTCCAATATGATAATTTTACATTCCGTAAGAAACAATAAAATTTTCGATATTCAAAACACTACTCGGACCAAATAATGGTATAGTATAGAATTAGACAAATATGGATAATAAATTCACATTCACATATTGTATTAATTTTTTTTTTTTGACTGAAGTTTTTAAGGTTGGATTTTAACGGATAGCGGAGATTATGTTTGCAAACATGTGACGGCTGTGGGATTTGAACCCACGCCCTTTCGGACCAGAGCCTAAATCTGGCGCCTTAGACCACTCGGCCAAACCGTCCATATATCAATATAATAAAATTTATGTTAGTCCAACATGACAACTTTAGTCTTAAATTGCATAGGAAGAGAATTAAATAGACATTTATTAGAAAATAATTCTACTTGTTTCAAATTTTGCACTATTTAATTTGTCCAATATGATAATTTTATATTCAGTAAGCAACAATAAAATTTTCGATATTCAAAACACTACTCGTACCAAATAATGGTATAGTACAGAACTAGGCAAAGATGGAAGGCGGGCTATAGATAATAAATTCCCGTATCGTATTATATTTTTTAGGTGAAGTTTCTAAGTTTGGATTTCAACAGATAACGGAGATTATGTTTGCAAATATGTGACGGCTGTGGGATTTGAACCCAATCCCTTTCGGACCAGAGCCTAAATCTGGCGCCTTAGACCACTCGGCCAAACCATCCATATATCAATAAAATAAAATTTATGTCAGTCCAACATGACAATTTTAGTCTTAAATTACATAGGAAGAGATTTAAATAGACATTTATTAGAAAATAATTGTACTTGTTTCAAAATTTGCACTATTTAATTTGTCCAATATGATAATTTTACATTCCGTAAGAAACAATAAAATTTTCGATATTCAAAACACTACTCGGACCAAATAATGGTATAGTATAGAATTAGACAAATATGGATAATAAATTCACATTCACATATTGTATTAATTTTTTTTTTTGACTGAAGTTTTTAAGGTTGGATTTTAACGGATAGCGGAGATTATGTTTGCAAACATGTGACGGCTGTGGGATTTGAACCCACGCCCTTTCGGACCAGAGCCTAAATCTGGCGCCTTAGACCACTCGGCCAAACCGTCCATATATCAATATAATAAAATTTATGTTAGTCCAACATGACAACTTTAGTCTTAAATTGCATAGGAAGAGAATTAAATAGACATTTATTAGAAAATAATTCTACTTGTTTCAAATTTTGCACTATTTAATTTGTCCAATATGATAATTTTATATTCAGTAAGCAACAATAAAATTTTCGATATTCAAAACACTACTCGTACCAAATAATGGTATAGTACAGAACTAGGCAAAGATGGAAGGCGGGCTATAGATAATAAATTCCCGTATCGTATTATATTTTTTAGGTGAAGTTTCTAAGTTTGGATTTCAACAGATAACGGAGATTATGTTTGCAAATATGTGACGGCTGTGGGATTTGAACCCAAGCCCTTTCGGACCAGAGCCTAAATCTGGCGCCTTAGACCACTCGGCCAAACCATCCATATATCAATAAAATAAAATTTATGTCAGTCCAACATGACAATTTTAGTCTTAAATTACATAGGAAGAGATTTAAATAGACATTTATTAGAAAATAATTGTACTTGTTTCAAAATTTGCACTATTTAATTTGTCCAATATGATAATTTTACATTCCGTAAGAAACAATAAAATTTTCGATATTCAAAACACTACTCGGACCAAATAATGGTATAGTATAGAATTAGACAAATATGGATAATAAATTCACATTCACATATTGTATTAATTTTTTTTTTTGACTGAAGTTTTTAAGGTTGGATTTTAACGGATAGCGGAGATTATGTTTGCAAACATGTGACGGCTGTGGGATTTGAACCCACGCCCTTTCGGACCAGAGCCTAAATCTGGCGCCTTAGACCACTCGGCCAAACCGTCCATATATCAATATAATAAAATTTATGTTAGTCCAACATGACAACTTTAGTCTTAAATTGCATAGGAAGAGAATTAAATAGACATTTATTAGAAAATAATTCTACTTGTTTCAAATTTTGCACTATTTAATTTGTCCAATATGATAATTTTATATTCAGTAAGCAACAATAAAATTTTCGATATTCAAAACACTACTCGTACCAAATAATGGTATAGTACAGAACTAGGCAAAGATGGAAGGCGGGCTATAGATAATAAATTCCCGTATCGTATTATATTTTTTAGGTGAAGTTTCTAAGTTTGGATTTCAACAGATAACGGAGATTATGTTTGCAAATATGTGACGGCTGTGGGATTTGAACCCAAGCCCTTTCGGACCAGAGCCTAAATCTGGCGCCTTAGACCACTCGGCCAAACCATCCATATATCAATAAAATAAAATTTATGTCAGTCCAACATGACAATTTTAGTCTTAAATTACATAGGAAGAGATTTAAATAGACATTTATTAGAAAATAATTGTACTTGTTTCAAAATTTGCACTATTTAATTTGTCCAATATGATAATTTTACATTCCGTAAGAAACAATAAAATTTTCGATATTCAAAACACTACTCGGACCAAATAATGGTATAGTATAGAATTAGACAAATATGGATAATAAATTCACATTCACATATTGTATTAATTTTTTTTTTTGACTGAAGTTTTTAAGGTTGGATTTTAACGGATAGCGGAGATTATGTTTGCAAACATGTGACGGCTGTGGGATTTGAACCCACGCCCTTTCGGACCAGAGCCTAAATCTGGCGCCTTAGACCACTCGGCCAAACCGTCCATATATCAATATAATAAAATTTATGTTAGTCCAACATGACAACTTTAGTCTTAAATTGCATAGGAAGAGAATTAAATAGACATTTATTAGAAAATAATTCTACTTGTTTCAAATTTTGCACTATTTAATTTGTCCAATATGATAATTTTATATTCAGTAAGCAACAATAAAATTTTCGATATTCAAAACACTACTCGTACCAAATAATGGTATAGTACAGAACTAGGCAAAGATGGAAGGCGGGCTATAGATAATAAATTCCCGTATCGTATTATATTTTTTAGGTGAAGTTTCTAAGTTTGGATTTCAACAGATAACGGAGATTATGTTTGCAAATATGTGACGGCTGTGGGATTTGAACCCAAGCCCTTTCGGACCAGAGCCTAAATCTGGCGCCTTAGACCACTCGGCCAAACCATCCATATATCAATAAAATAAAATTTATGTCAGTCCAACATGACAATTTTAGTCTTAAATTACATAGGAAGAGATTTAAATAGACATTTATTAGAAAATAATTGTACTTGTTTCAAAATTTGCACTATTTAATTTGTCCAATATGATAATTTTACATTCCGTAAGAAACAATAAAATTTTCGATATTCAAAACACTACTCGGACAAAATAATGGTATAGTATAGAATTAGACAAATATGGATAATAAATTCACATTCACATATTGTATTAATTTTTTTTTTTTGACTGAAGTTTTTAAGGTTGGATTTTAACGGATAGCGGAGATTATGTTTGCAAACATGTGACGGCTGTGGGATTTGAACCCACGCCCTTTCGGACCAGAGCCTAAATCTGGCGCCTTAGACCACTCGGCCAAACCGTCCATATATCAATACAATAAAATTTATGTTAGTCCAACATGACAACTTTAGTCTTAAATTGCATAGGAAGAGAATTAAATAGACATTTATTAGAAAATAATTCTACTTGTTTCAAATTTTGCACTATTTAATTTCTCCAATATGATAATTTTATATTCAGTAAGCAACAATAAAATTTTCGATATTCAAAACACTACTCGTACCATTATTTAGAACTAGGCAAAGATGGAAGGCGGGCTATGGATAATAAATTCCCATATCATATAATATATAGCGGAGATTATGTTTGCAAACATGTGACGGTTGTGGGATTTGAACCCACGCCCTTTCGGACCAGATCCTAAATCTAGCGCCTTAGACCACTCGGCCAAACCGTCCATATATCAATACAATAAAATTTATGTTAGTCCAACATGACAATTTTAGTCTTAAATTGCTTAGGAAAATAATTAAATAGACATTTATTAGAAAATAATTCTACTTGTTTCAAATTTTGCACTATTTAATTTGTCCAATATGATAATTTTATATTCAGTAAGCAACAATAAAATTTTCGATATTCAAAACACTACTCGTACCAAATAATGGTATAGTACAGAACTAGGCAAAGATGGAAGGCGGGCTATAGATAATAAATTCCCGTATCGTATTATATTTTTTAGGTGAAGTTTCTAAGTTTGGATTTCAACAGATAACGGAGATTATGTTTGCAAATATGTGACGGCTGTGGGATTTGAACCCAAGCCCTTTCGGA
Organism: Ipomoea triloba; assembly: GCF_003576645.1. Taxonomy (NCBI): domain Eukaryota; kingdom Viridiplantae; phylum Streptophyta; class Magnoliopsida; order Solanales; family Convolvulaceae; genus Ipomoea; species Ipomoea triloba. Next base: position 5,351,053 of record NC_044927.1, on the reverse strand, counting down.
CCAGAGCCTAAATCTGGCGCCTTAGACCACTCGGCCAAACCATCCATATATCAATAAAATAAAATTTATGTCAGTCCAACATGACAATTTTAGTCTTAAATTACATAGGAAGAGATTTAAATAGACATTTATTAGAAAATAATTGTACTTGTTTCAAATTTTGCACTATTTAATTTGTCCAATATGATAATTTTACATTCCGTAAGAAACAATAAAATTTTCGATATTCAAAACACTACTCGGACCAAATAATGGTATAGTATAGAATTAGACAAATATGGATAATAAATTCACATTCACATATTGTATTAATTTTTTTTTTTTGACTGAAGTTTTTAAGGTTGGATTTTAACGGATAGCGGAGATTATGTTTGCAAACATGTGACGGCTGTGGGATTTGAACCCACGCCCTTTCGGACCAGAGCCTAAATCTGGCGCCTTAGACCACTCGGCCAAACCGTCCATATATCAATATAATAAAATTTATGTTAGTCCAACATGACAACTTTAGTCTTAAATTGCATAGGAAGAGAATTAAATAGACATTTATTAGAAAATAATTCTACTTGTTTCAAATTTTGCACTATTTAATTTCTCCAATATGATAATTTTATATTCAGTAAGCAACAATAAAATTTTCGATATTCAAAACACTACTCGTACCATTATTTAGAACTAGGCAAAGATGGAAGGCGGGCTATGGATAATAAATTCCCATATCATATTATATATAGCGGAGATTATGTTTGCAAACATGTGACGGTTGTGGGATTTGAACCCACGCCCTTTCGGACCAGATCCTAAATCTAGCACCTTAGACCACTCGGCCAAACCGTCCATATATCAATACAATAAAATTTATGTTAGTCCAACATGACAATTTTAGTCTTAAATTGCATAGGAATAGAATTAAATAGACATTTATTAGAAAATAATTCTACTTGTTTCAAATTTTGCACTATTTAATTTCTCCAATATGATAATTTTATATTCAGTAAGCAACAATAAAATTTTCGATATTCAAAACACTACTCGTACCAAATAATGGTATAGTACAGAACTAGGCAAAGATGGAAGGCGGGCTATAGATAATAAATTCCCGTATCGTATTATATTTTTTAGGTGAAGTTTCTAAGTTTGGATTTCAACAGATAACGGAGATTATGTTTGCAAATATGTGACGGCTGTGGGATTTGAACCCAAGCCCTTTCGGACCAGAGCCTAAATCTGGCGCCTTAGACCACTCGGCCAAACCATCCATATATCAATAAAATAAAATTTATGTCAGTCCAACATGACAATTTTAGTCTTAAATTACATAGGAAGAGATTTAAATAGACATTTATTAGAAAATAATTGTACTTGTTTCAAAATTTGCACTATTTAATTTGTCCAATATGATAATTTTACATTCCGTAAGAAACAATAAAATTTTCGATATTCAAAACACTACTCGGACCAAATAATGGTATAGTATAGAATTAGACAAATATGGATAATAAATTCACATTCACATATTGTATTAATTTTTTTTTTTTGACTGAAGTTTTTAAGGTTGGATTTTAACGGGTAGCGGAGATTATGTTTGCAAACATGTAACGGCTGTGGGATTTGAACCCACGCCCTTTCGGACCAGAGCCTAAATCTGGCGCCTTAGACCACTCGGCCAAACCGTCCATATATCAATATAATAAAATTTATGTTAGTCCAACATGACAACTTTAGTCTTAAATTGCATAGGAAGAGAATTAAATAGACATTTATTAGAAAATAATTCTACTTGTTTCAAATTTTGCACTATTTAATTTGTCCAATATGATAATTTTATATTCAGTAAGCAACAATAAAATTTTCGATATTCAAAACACTACTCGTACCAAATAATGGTATAGTACAGAACTAGGCAAAGATGGAAGGCGGGCTATAGATAATAAATTCCCGTATCGTATTATATTTTTTAGGTGAAGTTTCTAAGTTTGGATTTCAACAGATAACGGAGATTATGTTTGCAAATATGTGACGGCTGTGGGATTTGAACCCAATCCCTTTCGGACCAGAGCCTAAATCTGGCGCCTTAGACCACTCGGCCAAACCATCCATATATCAATAAAATAAAATTTATGTCAGTCCAACATGACAATTTTAGTCTTAAATTACATAGGAAGAGATTTAAATAGACATTTATTAGAAAATAATTGTACTTGTTTCAAATTTTGCACTATTTAATTTGTCCAATATGATAATTTTACATTCCGTAAGAAACAATAAAATTTTCGATATTCAAAACACTACTCGGACCAAATAATGGTATAGTATAGAATTAGACAAATATGGATAATAAATTCACATTCACATATTGTATTAATTTTTTTTTTTTGACTGAAGTTTTTAAGGTTGGATTTTAACGGGTAGCGGAGATTATGTTTGCAAACATGTAACGGCTGTGGGATTTGAACCCACGCCCTTTCGGACCAGAGCCTAAATCTGGCGCCTTAGACCACTCGGCCAAACCGTCCATATATCAATATAATAAAATTTATCTCAGTCCAACATGACAATTTTAGTCTTAAATTGCATAGGAAGAGATTTAAATAGACATTTATTAGAAAATAATTCTACTTGTTTCAAATTTTGCACTATTTAATTTGTCCAATATGATAATTTTATATTCAGTAAGCAACAATAAAATTTTCGGTATTCAAAACACTACTCGTACCAAATAATGGCATAGTATAGAACTAGGCAAAGACGGAAAGCGGTCTATGGATAATAAATTCCCTTATCTGCGGGCTATGGATAATAAATTCCCTTATCGTATTATATATAGCGGAGATTTTGTTTGCAAACATGTGACGGCTGTGGGATTTGAACCCACGCCCTTTCGGACCAGAGCCTAAATCTGGCGCCTTAGACCACTCGGCCAAACCATCCATATATCAATATAATAAAATTTATGTCTATCCAACATGACAATTTTAGTCTTAAATTGCATATGAAGAGAATTAAATAGACATTTATTAGAAAATGATTCTACTTGTTTCAAATTTTGCACTATGTAATTTGTCCAATATGATAATTTTATATTCAGTAAGCAACAATAAAATTTTCGATATTCAAAACACTACTCGGACCAAATAATGGTATAGTATAGAATTAAGCAAATATGGATAATAAATTCACATTCACATATCGTATTAATTTTTTTTTAGTAAAGTTTCTAAGTTTGGATTTCAACGGATAGCGGAGATTATCTTTGCAAACATGTGACGGCTGTGGGATTTGAACCCACGCCCTTTCGAACCAGAGCCTAAATCTGGCGCCTTAGACCACTCGGCCAAACCGTCCATATATCAATATAATAAAATTTATGTCAGTCCCACATGACAATTTTAGTCTTAAATTTCATAGGAAGAGAAATAAATAGACATTTATTAGAAAATAATTGTACTTGTTTCAAATTTTGCACTATTTAATTTTTCCAATATGATAATTTTATATTCAGTAAGCAACAATAAAATTTTCGATATTCAAAACACTACTCGGACCAAATAATGGCATAATAGATGTGACGGCTATGGGATTTGAACCCACGCCCTCTCGGACCAGAGCCTAAATTTGGCGCCTTAGACCACTCGGTCAAACCGTCCATATATCAATAAAATAAAATTTATGTCAATCCAACATGACAATTTTAGTTTTAAATTGCATAGGAAGAGAATTAAATAGACATTTATTAGAAAATAATTCTACTTGTTTCAAATTTTGCACTATTTAATTTGACCAATATGATAATTTTATATTCAGTAAGCAACAATAAAATTTTCGATATTCAAAACACTACTCGTACCAAATAATGGTATAGTACAAAACTAGGCAAAGATGGAAGGCGGGCTATGGATAATAAATTTCCATATCGTATTATATTTTTTTTGGTAAGGTTTCTATGTTTGGATTTCAACAGATAGCGGAGATTATGTTTGCTAATATGTGACGGCTGTGGGATTTGAACCCACGCCCTTTCGGACCAGAGCTTAAATCTGGCGCCTTAGATCACTCGGCCAAACCGTCCATATATCAATAAAATAAAATTTATGTCAGTCCAACATGACAATTTTAGTCTTAAATTACATAGGAAGAGATTTAAATAGACATTTATTAGAAAATAATTGTACTTGTTTCAAATTTTGCACTATTTAATTTGTCCAATATGATAATTTTACATTCCGTAAGAAACAATAAAATTTTCGTTATTCAAAACACTACTCGGACCAAATAATGGTATAGTATAGAATTAGACAATAAATTCACATTCAAATATCGTATTAATTTTTTTTTTTTTGAGTAAAGTTTCTAAGGTTGGATTTCGGGCCAGAGCCTAAATCTGGCGCCTTAAGGCCACTCAGCCTTAAGCCTAAGTTTGGCCGAGTGGTCTAAGCTTAGACCACTCGGCCAAACCGTCCTTTTATCAATATAAAAAAATTTATGTCAGTCCAGCATGACAATTTTAGTCTTAAATCGCATAGGAAGAGAATTAAATAGACATTTATTAGAAAATAATTCTACTTGTTTCAAATTTTGCACTATTTAATTTGTCCAATATGATAATTTTATATTCAGTAAGCAACAATAAAATTTTCGATATTCAAAACACTACTCGTACCAAATAATGGTATACTATAGAATTAGGCAATGATGGAAGGCGGGCATATGAATAATAAATTCCCACATCGTATTATTTTTTTTTTGGATAAAGTTTCTTAGTTTGGATTTCAAATATTTGAACCCACGCCCTTTCGGACAAGAGCCTAAATCTGGCGCATTAGCCCACTCAGCCAAACCGTCTATATAGCAAAAGAATATAATTTATGTTAGTTAACATGACAATTTTAGTCTTAAAATGCATTGGAAGATAATTGAATAGACATTTGTTAGAAAATAATTTCACTTGTATCAAATTTTGCACTATTCAATTTGTCCAATATGATAATTTTATATATTCAATAGCAATAAAATTTAGAATTTTGATTTAGCCATGCCAAAACGCTATTCAAATCTGTTAGACCTTTCGGTTAAACCGTCCATATTCCAATATAATAGAATATATGTTAATCCAACATGACAATTTTAGTCTTAAATAGCCTTAGCTTGGATGTGACTTGAATAGACATTTATTAGAAAATAATTCTACTTGTGTCAAAATTTGCACTATTTTATTTGTATAATTTTATATTCAAATAAGCAGCAATAAAATTTAGAATGTAACATCACTCTATTTCATTATCTAAGTTTAGAGTTCAATGGAGATTATGTTTGTAAACATGTGACGGCTGGATAATTAAAGCTATAGTAAGGGATATTATATAATGAATAAGCAAGGCATTTAATTTCCTCTCCTTTGTTGTTTTAAACATTTTGTGCTGGGATGCTTGTATACAAAGGAGAACTAATCCAGTGTACGTATATATATGAACCATTGCATGATCAATCGCGTCGCATATCCATAATCCAACCTCTAAACAGACGTTGAAGTTCGTTTATGTTACAGAAAATTGTAATTTATGTCCCTTCATAATATATCAATTATCAATGTCACCCCTGAATTATTAGTAATGTAAATGTTGTCCCTCAATTTTTAAATTGATACATATATTGTCCATCCTAAGTATAAATATTGTCCTTCAATTTTCAAAATGATACATATATTGCCCCTCCTAAGTGTAAATATTGTCCCTCAATTTTTAAAATGGTACATATATTGCTCATCCCGTACCATATGGGAGGCCAATATATATACCATTTTAAAAATTGATGGGTAACATTTACACTACTAATAATTCAGATGTGACATTAATAAATGACATATAATGGAGGTGCATAAATTACAATTTTCCCTTTTAACATCCCATGGCTTTGTTAGGTGCAAGTCCCGGCTTGTGATTAACGGTTCCATCATTTCCGGCCAAAGCTCGATACTTGTCCTTCCTAGTAAAGCTGGTGCACTCGTACGACAATGTCGCCGAAATCATCCTCTGTATGTAATTGGCAACATCGTGGCTTGATTTTCCGGCGCCGCAAGTGAGGTGAGCCGGCAACTTGTTCAAGAAATTGACCTGGTAGGCCGGGCTAGGGTTCATGAAGAAGTAGAAAGGGTCCATTCCTTTCCACCCTCTCGCCGTCGTCCCGTGGAACATGCTCATCCTGTTCGACATCGCCACGGGGACCAGCTCGTCCGTCAGCTCGGCGAATAAGGCGGAGAATCGGAGCAAGAAGGGCTCTCGGCACGTGGTCCCTTCGGGGCATATGGCCAAGTCCCCTTCTTCTAGAAGCTTCTTGATCATGTTAGCGTCGGTGACGCGGTCGCGGCTGAGGCGGACGGTTTTAATGGGGGAGATGATCTCGGAGAGGCGCGAGAGGGAGTAGGTGACCGCGGGGATTGGGCGGCCCAGGGCGGTGGAGAGGAAGATTGGGTCGAGAAGGGTGCGGTGTGAGCAAACGAAGAGGACCCCTGTTTGGCCGGTGGATTTTGAAGGGGGCGGGGGAGGGGTGCCTTTTACGGTGACTCGCACGCCCAGTGCCCAGAATGCGTAGTAGACTAGCGGCATTGGGAGGAGGGCTCCCGCGGCGATTCTCATGCACGCTAGAACGAAGCCTAATGGGATCCATAGAACTATCAAGAGTGCCATTAGGGGACTGGGTTTTTGAACCAGCCGGCCGTCGTGGAAAACTATTGGCTTTGGTAATTTGTCTATGCTCAGTGGCTTCACCTTTGGATTTGGTGGTACCATGTAACTTTCCTGTATAACCAAAAGCACAATAATTATATACTTAATCATTAGCAAAAAATTACATTTTTCACCCCTAAGTTATAGGGTAATTATAGAATTCATCTACATGTTTATTGTGTTTACTTCTCCTCCCTAAATTATAATTGGCCCTGTAAGTCATTTTTCTAACAAAACATTAAGTTATAGTTTAAATTTGCAACGTTAGTTATAACTTAGAGACAGAAGTGAGCACGACCGGTTAGGAAAAGAACTAAATTTACAACTTTATTTGAAACTTAAGGACAAAAAGTGAATACGACTAATCAATAGTGACGAATCCTACAATTATCCTTATAACTTAGGATGAAGAGTACAATTTCCTCATATTATAATATTTACTCTGATCCATTTTACATGTCATATTTACTATTTATGAGTCAAAACAATTATTTCTTATTTGCTTATTTTAATTATTATTTTTAAACATTAGGCAACATTACATTTTTCGTCATTAAGTTATAATGTAATTATAGAATTTGTTTCTACTTATTGGTTGTGCTTACTTTTTTGTCCCTAAACTATAATTAACGTTGCAAATTTCGTCATTTTCTAACAAAACATTAGTGATGAAATTTGCAATATCAGTTATAGTTTAAATTTGCAACATCAACTATAATTTAGAGACAAGAAGTGAACCTGTTAGAAAAATAACGAAATTTACAACATCAGTTATAACTTAGACACAAAAAGTAAACACAACTAACAAGGTGTCGAATCCTACAATTATTCTTATATAACTTATGATGAAAAGTGTAATTTTCTCTGAATCATTTTACATGTCATATTTATTATTTATGAGTTAATCGAATTAGCTTAGTTAATAGAAATTTACAAGATCAGTTATATTCTTTTAGCAAACTAACCTTGCATAATTTCATGAAAGGAAAATCAGTCATGCGATCACCAATTCCAACGTCTGGAGCTGGCGACAAGGCAAAGGCATTTTGGAGAGCATCGGCTTTGTTTTTGGCGACGAGGATTCCAGGTTCATTCACCAACCCCGTAGCTCTGCCCTTAAACGTAGAAATCTCGGTCCCAATAACCATATCAGCGCCCAAATACTCCTTCAGGAAAGCCTCCACCATGATCCTGGGATTCGCAGTGAGCACGCATCTCTTCCCACACGACGAGAAAACCCGCCACGTCTCCGGGTGCAAGTCGCCGGAGTAGAACTTGGGCAGGACGGCACGCGCCACCGACTCGATGTCGGCGACTCTCATGCCGGCGAACGTCGCGAAAACCAGCACGCGGATGCCGGCGGACTCGGAGATGAAATAATAGAGAAGTCCGGCGAGGGGAGAGGCGAGGAGTAGGAAGAGAAGCCGGAAAATTCCGCCGACCTCGAAGGCCACGAGAGCGAAGTAAGGGAATGAGCTGCGGCCCACCAGCAAGGTTCCGTCCATGTCAGCAACCACCGTGTCGTTTTCCCGGCCGTCCGATCGGCATTTCTCGATCGCGGGGAATTGACAAGGTGGTGGGCATGGATTTATTGTTTCAGCCATTGATGCTATGCTTCTGTTATTGGGAAATTCATGTCCTTTAAATAGTAGGTATGAGTTGAAAGTGAGGACAAATTAGTTACTTGGTTGATAACACCAAGGGGGAGGGGGTGGCGCCGTCATCTGCAAAATCAAAGCTCTCTTTGGAATCACCGATAAGCAATTGTTGTTATTAGGCTCAAGAAAGCAATATTAGTCGTATTATTATCGGCATCTAAATTGCCCTAACATTTCACGCCCTGCCTTTTAAAAATGCTGATGATAGCATAGTTGATTGTGGTTTTCGTTACATTAGTAGTAGACAATTTAATAGTTTGGTCCATTCTCTTGCAAAGGCAGAGGGGGCTTCCGTAGATCGTTCGTTTTGGTTTGATGTACCCCAAACTTTTTTGAATATTTTGGTTGTTTAATAAAGTTTTTTACCTTCAAAAAAATTTATATACACACACCTTCTGCCCTTTCCGTAAATATATAAAAAGTAATTAAATTATTCATTTAGTACTTCAAATATAAAATCTAAATTAAAGAGTAATAAATTCAAAACTTTTATCAGCCTAAATATGAACAAGAGGGATTGCTCTAAAAAGTGTATTAACAATGGAGGGCAAAATCATATGGGACAAAAAGAAAAAAGAAAGAAGAAAATAAAGGTAACTAGGATAGTGTCAAAATGAGAACTGCCATATCCATCTATTCAATCTATCCTCAATTGTCAATTGTTAACTGGTGAGACTGAAGTAGGCAGCAGCATTTTTGAGCTCACTCCTAGATAACTCCTCGTTCGATTGTGTTGTGTCTTTAAATGATGACTCCGAACTACACATGAACGAATTACACTGTAATCTATTTTTATGCATGCTAATCAATTTATTATATATAGAAATAATATAATAATTAACATACCTTGACTCACAGGTCTCCTTCATTTCAATATAGGATTGCCTATCATCGGCTATAGTGTTATTGAAAGCCACCAAACCATAATCTTGAGAATGCTCATTTGGAAATGATGGTAGTGACATATGGCCATTATAATTAGTATTTTTCACTAGAACATCAGTGGGATGTTCATAGTAAGATGAGGGTTCCACACCTAACAAATTTGGCTTGCCTACACTCTCACTGGACTCCCCCTCACCCATATCATCTTCAGCAGCACCAAACAGATTAACATTCATAGGATAAGACATTTCCGCTGCATTATTAATCCCATAAGGCTGTAATAAAGTTGTGTGCTGTTGATGGTCATAATTATTACTGTTATTATTATTATGGGAATTAACCACAGAACCTAACAATTGCTGCTCCTTACACACCGCGAGTTGCGTGTAGACATAATGGAGTTCATCCATAGTTTGCTGTAGTTGTTGACGGAGGTAACAAATGTACTCCACACAGCCATAAACGGGAAATCTCTCCCGCATATCGGCTTCGAAAATGATTGATTTCATGGCATCAGCCTTCTGATCCTCGTCATCCAACTGTTTGAGTATTTTAGTAATGTTGCTGATGCCAAAAAGGCGGTGTGCATTCTGGAACATCTTAGGTTGGTTAGCTGGGAAATAAGGTGCCAACACACAATCTGAAGCACACTTTCTTCTCTGGTATTTGCAAGCTGCGCAGGCGGGGGAAGTTCCTCCTTTTACTGTCATGATGTTTGGTAATGGTAATTTGTGATTTGTTTGAGCAAAAAAGGGGGAGAAAAAATGGGATGTGATTGCAGAATATATGTTGTCCATGAGGATAGTAGTAAGCTGAGAAAAAAGTGGTGATTTGTTGTGATCTAGGACCAAGTAAAAGTGCGGGATCCTATTCTTGGGGGAGAGTCGTATGCCTTGCACGGAACCGTAGACCAAGCCAATGGAACTTGCGATCATCTTCAACCACAAATAAATTGAGCTTTTAAATTTTTCGATATGGCCAGCTTTCACAGCAAGCTTGAATGCCTGCCTGCTTTTTTGAGTTTGATAAATGCTCTGCGTGGCTTTTTGCGGCGGTAGATCCCAATGTGGCATCGTAGTCATCAGCCCACACCCGACACACCTGCACCGTTACTTACAGTGTATCAGCTTCAAGAGAGACCATTTCACCAAAATGTATGTTGTTTAAAGTCGATAACTGCACTCGGATGAATTCAACAATGGTGATTTCATTATTTGATTGAATTTGAAATTATAAAGAATAATGATTATAAATATCAATATACTCCTACATAATAACAAGGAATAAAGTACAAATAAGTATTTGCCAAAAAAAATACAAATAAATAATTTAATTATTTGGAAAACATCAATTAAGTAGGTAAGTGTCAAATAAATATTGGAACCTCAAAAATATTGCAATGGATTTTTTTAGCAGGTTCATTCCTTTGGGTTGGTTTTGCTGACTAGGATTGCCATGTGATTTCTTTTTTAATTTTTTTCACCATGAATTATTTTTTCTCAACACTCCCACCTCTCTGTCCTTCCCGGCCAACTAGCTGCGTCCCGGATTTGTTTAGAAATACGCCGCCAGTCATGTTTTGCCTCAGAGAGAAAGATAGATCTTAGTCAGTGAAATCGGCAAGTTACGTATTTTTCAAGCTATTTTTTAAATATATTTATTTTAATTCCACGTAGATATCTTAGTGAGTGAAATTGGCAAGTTACGTGCTAAAAAAGTCAATTGTAATATTTTTTTTGGATTCACAGACTTAAGTTTATTCAAATTGAGTGGCTTAATTATTGTTTTTAAATAGTTTGATGGTTTATTTGTAATATAATAAACTTTAAATTAAAATATTATAATTTATATATTATATTATTATAATTATATATTTTAGTATAATAGTGTAATAAACGTTATTATATCCTGTCTTGTATGTGTATTATTTTGGAACTTATAAAAGATTATATAATATAAATTACATGTGTACAACTCATTACAATCTTGTTCTAATAAAAGGTTATCGTAAGTATAAATTCACCCCAACTAAAAGAACAAATGAAAAATATTAACAAGTAGTTGTTCATCACAAATTACCTAAATCTACTAAAACTACAAATTCCAAGAAATATGTACCATTGTGCAATTAGCATAATAACTAACATACAATAATTTTATAAATGTATGCAGAATAGATGTTGTCCACGAGGGTAGTAGTAAGCTGAGAAAAAGGTAGCGATTTGGTGTGATCTAGGACCAAGTAAAAGTGCCGGATCCAATTCTTCCAGGAGGGTTGTATGCCTTATACGGAACCGTAGACAAGCTTGAATGCCGGCCTGTCTGCCTTTTCAACATTATATTAGTTTAACCTGCTTTTTGATTTAGCCTTGCGTGCCTTTTTGGGACGGTAGATCCCAATGTGGGTAGCCGACACACCTTCACCCATTAGTATCCGGTGAGATGTGAGCAAACTCAGACTAACATCAAACTGGTGAAAACAAGTAAACTCACTGGCTAGCACAGTCGGTCTAGTCCGTCTTGATCATATACCAACCTCGGTAGACAACCAGAACTTCCCCTAGTTCATTCTAGTTGAGGAAATCGTCTCCAACCACGCGCATCAGTCCGTCCATCTGACTTGAAGACGATAACTCCAATTGTGCTTCCGATGTTTGACTGCCCTTGTAGAACTCATAGCAGCTAGTATCCTAAAGCATGGTTGCTTTTCCAAGTATTTGATACTCGATGCCGATTCCCATGTGCGAACCAAACACATCCTAATTTTATATTTAGTAAGCAACGGTAAAATTTAAAATGTAACATCACTTTTATTTGATTTAGCAATGCCAAATCGCTAATCAATACAAGATTCAGTAAAAATTAGTATTTCATATTAATTAGTATAGAGTATTTTTCCTTTTAGATAATTACACTAGCTATTGGTACCAAATAATTTGAACAGTGAGAAATAACAACACTTGGGACCACAAACACATCATTTAATACAAAAATTCAGTAAAAATAGTATTTTATTTTATTGTCATCAACAATCAACAATTACCTTAATTTGCCAAGGACTTTGTGGTCCAGTGGCATCAAAGCCTTTCCTTTATACGGGAGGTGGTGGGTTCGAGCCTTAGTGGAGTTATACCTCAATAGGTTGAGAAAGTAGTTATGAACAGATACTGCATTGTAATAGCGTCCAGTATTCAAAGAAAAAAAACAATTACCTTAATCCAATAAAAATAATATTTTATTTTATTGTCATCAACAATTATATTAGGTCAGTAAAAATAGTATTTTATTTTAGTGTCATCAACAATTACATTGTATTTGTCTTATTACAATACCACGCCCTTCTGGATCAGAGCCTAAATATGATGTCTTAGACCACTAGGGCAAACCGTCCATATATCAATAAAATAGAATTTATGTTTACTTGAAGGTCACATGTTCGATTCTTACCAGGCCAACACCTTCTTGGTCAAACTTATTGTACATGATCTTTTTAGTGCGATTTATCTCTCTTGTGTGGTTTAATTTACATGTTATCTTAGTAGAGAATAGGGAGTGCACGGGTGCAAATTCGTCATTAGGGGATTGGAAGATATAGCATGCAATATGTGACAACATGCAACTAAAGATACACTAGCACAAAGGAATCAACAAGAAACCAACAATCCATAAATAGAAATGAGCACTTATGACTAAACAAAATATAACTAACACATAATGTTGAACTTGACCCTTCACTCCAACAATAATTAATATTTTGAGGCATTATATTGCCGCACCCAACAACAACGTTATCCAAAGACACACATGCATATGCGTATACGTATGTAAAGTAGTTGTAAGAGACTCAATCCTTAAACCTTTTGAAACTGTTGTTTTTCGTTTTTTCAAAAAGGGAAATGCCCACATCAAGTAGTTGTAAGAAACTCAATCCTTAAACCTTTTGAAACTGTTGATTTTCGTTTTCTCAAAAAGGGAAATGCCCACATCATATCAGATTAAATGCAATGTAAACTTAAAAACTTAAGGGATAAGAAGTTTCTAGTTATACAAAAGGTAGTTCATGCACTGGAGGATTTAGTAAAAAGATTGAGTGTATATGTAGCATGGTGGTTTGGTGCAAATAGGCTTTAATTTACTGCTTTAGGCATGCATTCATCATTTCAATGATTTTTATTTGGATTATAGATTAATAAATCCATTCTGTGCAACAAACTTATAACGCACGTGAAATGCACGTGTGTTGCGCGTGCAACGCACGTGTGAAAATACAAATGTTCTTAAAAAAACAATCCTTAAAAGAAGAAAAAAATTCAATATAATCAAACCTAACTAAGAAAAAGACTAATGGGTTAAATTTGAACAACAAAATATTATCCACAAACATTAATAACTTTATTTAGTTCATAATGCAAAGAAAACTAGTTGTCTTAATACAATAAATTTGATAGTGCACCTGTTTTGCATGTATTGTGCGTCGTAGTGCGTGCACTGTATGTATATGATTGAAAAATGACCCGTTTATCAATACTCTTACATTTAACCAGGCACTGACGTGACAGAGGCAGACCAGGCGATGACAAGACGGTACGATTTTAGTGCACAATGTACGGTTAGGTTTTAGGTTGGTCGTCTGTCGTGTTGTTGCCTCACATGAAGAAATGGGTATGATTCCTTGATCCCAAGAATCTTCACTACAAATGTGGCCAAACACAGCGGTATCAAATAAATTAGACTTCAGCACTTTAACGGATGTTGTTGGACTATGTATTGCAACTGAACTATTGGGATGAAGAGGCCCATTGGACTTCTTATGGGCTGGTGTTGACTCATTCTTGTATGTATACCGCAAGTATTTTGTACCCCAAATTGTTCGGTGGACCTGGGTCCACCTTGCAAGATAGACACGAGTCTAAAATATATAATTTACATACATATTCACAATTTATATGTGATGGTCTACCTTAGTGAACCCAGATCCATGGTATAACTATTGATTTTGTATACAAGTTTATTTCACATTTGATATCTGGATTATAATCGTATTTTCAGTCATGATTTGTTTCATTTTAGGGAGAAGAAGATTTTGAAAATGATATTGGCATTTAAGCATTTATTAAAATAAAAATGATTATTTAACCTTATGCATTAAATCCAAGTTCATAGTATTAGTTCTTTGCACTTCTGGTGTTTTTCTTTCATAATCATCCTTTATTTGTGACAAATTTCATTTACAGGGCATTTGGTTGGGAGGAGAGAATTAAGAGGGGAAAGAATTGTAATTCGGTGGAATTTTAATTCATTGAGGTAAGAAGCGAAAAAATGACTAGTAGTAACAAGTACTACGGACGGCTCAAACCCACCCCTTTTATATGATGAGAGTGCAACCGGGTGCTACTAGACTACACGATCTTGACGTATATTTTTTTTTTTTGGTGGAGATCTTGACATATATTTGGTTATATACACATATATTGATTTTATTATTATTATTATTATTATTATTATTATTATTATTATTATATAATGATTAGTTAACAAAGGTAAAGTTGGAATAATCCAAGGTAATCTAAGATTACCTAAGAAAATGAGGATAATCACATTACCTTGAAATATTACTGTCACTCAATTTTGAGGTAATATAACATTACCAAGATATATCATAATTTGAACCAAATAAAATAATATAGCATTATCAGACTCAGATTGTTTAAGTAATCTCAGAGACCTGAACCAAACTCCCTAATAATTGATGGGGAAGTAAGAACTGACTCTATTTATAAATCTTAATTTTTGGGTTGTGTAGAACGCCATTCAAATTTCAAACACAAGAATTCAGAGAAAACTCCCAGAGGCAAGTCAACTATTTGTAGTCGTCGTTAAAATTCTTCTTCTTCTCTCCCTTATCTCTCTGTTTATTTTGTTTATGTCCTTTATGATTTTACAATAATTTTAATATTTTAATTTATTCGGATTTTTTTTAACAAATAAAATTTTTAAATTTATACTAAAATACACATGACTTAATTTATTCAAATAAAATAAATTAACATTTGCAATGCATAAATAAAATTTTACTAATATTAATATTCTTTTGATAAACTAATAATAAGTAATATGCCTTTTAATACAAAATCTAAAAATGTCCATTATTTAAATATTATTATAGACCATATATAATAAATTAAAATATTACAAATTTATCGTCATTATTAATTTTTTTATTAATAAAAATTTAAAAGAATTTACTTATCAATTTGTTCTAAATTTTATTTTAAAAAAAAATTAATACAACTAATTTACTACAAATCTCATTTTATAATAGTATTTAATCATTCTTTAAAATAAATTAATAAGATAAGATAATGGTAAAGTGATAATGGTCTTTTTTACACAAAAAGTTTAGTGCTCAAATTTCAGTGTAAGCATATGTATATAATTGATGGGGAAGTAACAACTGACTGAATATAAATCCTTATTTTTTGGTTTAGTAGAACGCCGCCATTCAAATTAAGCACAAGAATTCAGAGAAAACTCCCAGAGGCAAGTCAACTATTTGTAGTCGTCGTTCCCGGCTTCCCGCGGACAACAACGACATCTAGATGAGATGGGTCCGTGTGCCCGCCCAGCTTAAATTAAATGCATCAACAAGCCTGGGGAATTCAAATTCTGATCCAATATGGAATTCTTTAACACGGCCAAGGCTGTGAGGCTGAAGAGCCACCTTGACAAGTTCCTGGTGGCCGATGAAGACCAACGCAGCGTCAGGCAAGGCCGTAATGGCTCTTCAAACAAAGTTTACTGGACGGTGGAGTTGGTTGAAGGTAGTTATCATCTCATCCGCCTGAAAAACTCCCACGGCGGCTATCTCTCCGCCTCCGACGAGCCTTTCCTTCTTGGCATGACGGGAAAGAGGGTGCTCCAGGCGCTTCCGAATCCCGGGGTAAAAAGGTGTCATTCTATGGAGTGGGAGCCTATAAAGGAAGGGTATAAAGTGAAGCTAAGGACTAGAGGAGGGACGTACTTGAGGGCAAATGGGGCAACGCCGCCTTGGAGAAACACCATAACTCATGATCTTCCTTACAGAACCGCAACCCAAGATTGGGTCTTATGGGATGTGGATTTGGTGGATTTATCTGTGCTCCAGCATTTGCAGAGTTACCCTTCCTCATCCTACAACTGTTCTTCATTACCCTATGATCAATCTTTAAATTCAAACATCTCTCTCTCTCATCATCATCATGAGTTAGCCAGTGAGAGCCTCGGACTTTCACGCGTAGCTCACCGGCCTTCGTATGCAAGTGAAAGACAGGTAACACTTGTCAGCCTTAACTGCACAATTTTACTAGACTCTTAAAGTAAGAGGAGTATTGGACTTAGCCTTCAGCCTAGGCCTAATAATTCATAATCAAATAGTGCTGGACTTTTTACCCAACAATAATTAATATTTTTTAATGAATGGGTTGAATGCAGAGTGGAATGGAATTTTTCTACAAAGCCAAAGCGGTGAGACTTGAGAGTCATCTAGGAAAGTATTTGGTGGGCGATGATGATGAAGAAAGCGTCCGGCAAAGCCGAAGCGGCGCGTCGCTTAACGCGCGATGGACGGTGGAGTTTGTTGAAGGAAAAGACAATGTAATCCGGCTAAAGAGCTGTCACGGCCTGTATCTTACGGCGGCAGAGGAGCCCTTCCTTTTGGGGATGACAGGCAAGAAAGTTGTTCAAACTCTTCCCACCAACAAAACCCACGCGCCGTCTATAGAATGGGAGCCTATAAAGGAAGGTTTTCGCGTGAAGCTCAGAACGGCGGAGGGGAAATACTTAAGGGCTAATGGAGCTACGCCGCCGTGGAGGAACTCCGTAACTCATGATCTTCCTAACAGAACCGCAACTCAGGATTGGGTTTTGTGGGGAGTGGATGTTGTAGACATTGTTGTCTCATCAGACGCCTCAGATTCACCGGCTAGTTGCCTGTCCCCGCCGTCAAGTTTTAATTCCGTTCTCGACGACACCGGAACGCCGCCTACCAGGAGGCCCCATATCAAAACCTGGGTAATCCAGCCAAAATAACAAGACATTCAAACTTGTAATTCAATTGGTAACATGGAAAAAGTTTGAGAGGATAGACAAAAAATCGAGTCTCATCACTAACATGAACAAAGGTCTAACCCTGTGTTCAGTGATTTACATCCTCCTAGATGTGGGTCGGGGCATGATGACTATTGGGGTTAGGCGGGATTTACATAACCAAAAGAGTCATAGAAACTTGTATCTAAAAAAACTTTGGGATATGGCAATTTATATCGTGGACCACCAGAACGACGTCATTTTGATTTTTATAATTAAGGACTTTTCCGTTTTCCGTTCGGCCTTAACTTATAAGATAAGTTTTGTGCATTTTGTGATGATATTTTGTGCATTCTGTGTATTCAGGTCAGGGATTTTATACATTCATGTATGTTAATCACTTGGGTAGTGTAAAATGAGTTATGCTTAGGTTTTGATGTGTTTGTGTATTTAGTATTATTATTTATGTACATTATGGTTATGAATTATGTGTATTATGGTTATGGATTATGTTTGTTAAACATTGGAGTAGTGTAAACACTAAGACCAGTTATGTGTACATGCGTGACAATTTTCTGTGTATGGTATTGAAAACCAATAATATAATGCGCAAAATTATATATTAGAATACACATAATTACTCAATAGAATACACAGAATCACTACCTAAGTATTAGCATTCCTGTTTCATGAGGTATGGTATTGAAATTACTAATGTACAAATTTATATACTAGAATACACATACACACTTAATGGAATACACAGAGTTACACATAAGAACACATAGAATTGCACATAACATGAATTGGACGACGGAACAGTATCCGTCGCGTGTCAACTCCTCACAAACTTAGTTAAACGACGTCGTTTTAGACTAGGGTCCACAGTGAGTATAACGATTGCAGTAATATGATCACTTCTTTAGTCTTTTTTTTTTTTTTTTTTTTTTTTTTTTTTTCACATCACATTTTCTTTGACCATTTCTCGCATTTTGCAAGATGTCTCCATGCAGCGGATTTGTTGAACGTTCAAAATTGACTTGCTTTATATAAAGTCAACTATATATTTCAATAAGAGTTGTACGTACTGATTTCATTAGTCCTATCCACTTGTTCCCGTTTCTTATCATTTTACCCAATACTAAAATATATTTTTTTTAAAAATAAAATAAAATTAATATGGATACTAATAACCAAAAAAAAAAAGTAAATTGTAAAAATGTTCCCTCAAGTATAGTAATTCTACTACTTTCGTTTTTAATTTTTAATTTTATCTAATAATAAATATGGCTAATAAATTTGTATTTATTTTAAGTATTTAAATTACTAAAACGTGCATTTAAAAAAAAAACGAATGAAAGAGAATCAAAATGTACAAATTTAATAATTAAAAATATTATTAACGAAATTAGTAGTTGAGTATCAAAGTGATAGAATCATTATAGCAAATCTTTAACCTAAAGTCAATCTCTATGTCAAGATTCTTAAACAAGTTGGTAATTAAAAAACTTGTTTTCTTAATTAGGGCGCAAAGTTGATAATAAGGTTATCTTCACCCATCCATTATTATCCCCTCTCAAAATGTCAATCACTAAACTTGTAATTATTCACTATTTATTCTCTATCCATACAATTATCTCTCCTCTTTTTAAATGATCTCACTATCACATCATCTTATGAAAATTATTTCTTTTATTATAAAATATACTAATAATAATAAAATAACATATATGAGGCCAAAGATATGTAATTCGGCAATTATTGTGTGGACCATGGTCCACATACTTGTGTGAACCATGAGTACAAAATACATTTTTAATATACTAAAAGTACATTTTTTTTGTATTGGATGTAAATTATTTAATGGTATATAAAATAATATACTTTCAATACTCAAATAATGTACTTTATGTACACAAATAATGTACTTTTAGTATATTAAAAATATATTGTTTATTTATAATCCATACGGTTCTATAAAGCATAATCTATGTAATAATGTTTGTTGTAGTTCCTGCTGCAATTGTGACAAGTAAATTGCAAAATTTACAATTTGACTTGTCAGATTTTCAATAGTTGGATTTTTTTTCTTATTAATAAACAAAAAAAAAAATCACATAGGATTGCAATTTGACTAGTCAGCTGGATTTTTTTATTAATAAACAAACAAAAATTTCCACATAGGATTGCAATGCTACTTCTTGCAAGGTGCGGATGGCCTAACAAAATCGACAAGGCAAGTGGCCGGATTCTAAAGTCTATTAGAATATATTTTAGGCAGCTGATTAATCCTACAATTCTAGCTGTCAATGTTTGAAATTACTTGTTGACATTCTTTTTTGTACGGCATCCCTAACAAACACGAATACAACTTTGAATCATAATATAACATTTTTCATCTCTTCTAGAGATCTTTAAAACTAAATAAATAGACCCATAAACTTTAAAAATTACAATTAAACAAAATAACTTATTATTTTAATGCATCTAAGCTTAAAAGTCAATTAACTCTACGTTAAAATCAATAAAATCTAACATAACAACTTACGTGTTACACCACATATGCAAAATCGAACGTTGACTATCGATAAACATGCATGTTTGTCGGTCACCTGGCCTCTTCGACGACTATACCTAAAGAAAGTGATCAGCAGTGGCCTTCTTCATTAATCTTAGAGCAACCTTATTAGTGAGATTTTATTATCTTCAAGTTTTTTGTGACTCCTAACATCCAACGCATCATCCATTATCTCACTGAATTTCAAAAACTCTTCTCTATTAGTTTATGCATTTTCTAAGTTTTTTGTGGACACACCTTTTTACTTCAGTATATTTTAATTATTTCTTTATTTATTACAATTTTAAACTTGTAATTGTAATGAAAATTAATTAATTAATTAAAACAAACATACCTACATTTGCAAGTCATGTAACTCAAAATTAAATACAAATATTTAATTCATTACCTTTGTTAATTAAAAACATTTTATTAAAATGATATATTACATAAAAAAAAATTACTCCGTATATTACATATTTAATTTTTTAAGGAAAATTTACATTTTTTGTCCCCAAGTTATAGGATAATTGTGAAATGCACCCCTTAGTGAGTTAGTGTTGGTCATGCTCACTTTTCATACCTAAGTTGTTATTGATGTTACACTTTTCGTCATTCTATTAACATTTCGTGCTCACTTTTCGTCCCTAAGCTATACTAAAGATGCAAATTGTGCTCATAACTTTTTGTTAGTAAATGGACGAAAAGTGCAACGCTAACGATAGTTTAGGGACGAAAAGTAATTATGACCAACACTTAAACGAATTCTACAATTATCCTATAACTTAGGAACAAATTTCATTTTTCAATAAAAAAAAATTAGAACAAAAAATAAAAAAAAAATAAAAAAAGTCATGTAATTTTATTTAAAAAATAAAATAAAAAAATGGTGGCCATTGCATATAACGGCCACAATAAAAATAAAAAAGCAAAAGAAAAAACAATTTAAAAAGGATAAAGTTTCAGAGTGGCTTCCATATGGCGCCTACTCTGAAGCGTCCCAACACACGCCTACTGGTGCTAATCTTTTTTTTCTCTCTCTCTTTTTTTTTCTTGCCAAAAACCAAATCTTGCAGAACATTTTCTCCAAAAACTAGCCTTTCCATTGGCCGAAAACAAAAATCACCTAAAACCACAACTGTAGATGCACTTAAGAAGGCGACCACTTGATCTGGAGAAGGCGATCAGTGGTGGCCTTCTTTGCGACCTAAAGAAGGCAATTATTGGTCACCTTATACAATAATTAATCTGATGAAACTAGCTAGTGATCATCTTCTCGTCAGCTTGAAGAGGGCAACTGGCGGTCACGGTTGCTGTTTTTTTTTTGTTAGAAAATGATATTTTTATAAATTAAAAAATCATATTATCGTTTTTTAAGTTACCGATAAAAATGATTTGATTACACTATTTCACTGAGTTCAAGTATCTAATTGTAAAATTTTAAAGTTCATGTGTCTAATTACTTTTTCATATAAAGTCCAGGGACTTATTTGACCATTTTTGAGTATTTTTTCTTATATAATGTCCACGGATATAATTTGTACTTCTTCTTATTATTATTATTATTATTATTATTATTATTATTGGATGATGATGGAGCAAACCGCAGCCACTACTTCTCTCATGCAATAGCCCGTGAGAAACTACATTAAGGAAAAACTCTATGCAATATGCTCGATCGAGAGCGAATTAGCAAGAATCCAACTCGTAATATTTAGATACCAAAATCATGCTCTAGTGCTCTACCCACTAGAGGTGTATAGAGCATTTTGTATATTTAGAGGTGGTTATTTTGGATTTTTTTAAATTTTAACTTGGTCCAAAATATTCATTTTGTAACTGAACAAATTGAATTAAGTTTATTTAATTTTAGGAAGATATCGTGGCATAGGATATTAACACTACTCCCCATGTCAACTAGGAGGACGCATAGGATATTAACACTACTCCCCATGTCAACTAGGAGGACAAATTGAATATTAACACTACTCCCCATGTCAACTAGGAGGACAAATTGAATTTAAGTTTATTTAATGTTAGGAAGATATAGTTGCATAGGATATTAACACTACTCCCCATGTCAACTAGGAGGACAAATTGAATTTAAGTTTATTTAATGTTAGGAAGATATAGTTGCATAGGATATTAACACTACTACTGATGTCAACTAGGAGGGTTTCTCTTATGGTGATACTTAGTTACTTACAACTAAAGTGTCTTCATGCTCAGGATCTTGAGGTAATTCCTCAACCGGCGAAATGGAAAGTGACAACCGCAACCGCGGTGTTAGGTGCGTAAGGTCACAATTTAAAGTGCGTAAGTCTAAAACTTAAGATGTCTAATTTTATAGTTTAAGGTGCGTAAGTTTATAGCTTAAAAGAGTGTATGTTTAAAATTTAAGGTGCATCAATTTAATTTTTAAAGTGCGTATATTTAAAATTTAAGGTGCGTAAGTTTATACCTTGAGGTGCGAATGTTTAAAGTTTAAGGTGCGTCACTTTCTAGTTTAAGGTGCATCAGTTTAAATCTTAAAGTGTTTATGTTTAAAGCTTAAGGTGCATTATTTTCAAGCTTAAGGTGCATAATTTCGAAACTTAAGGTGCATCCGTTTGAGACGCTTGATCATTTGCATCCATGTTGTTAGGAAGCGCATTTTAGAAAAAAAATCCTTCAGTTGAGTTGTTGATCTAGATTATATCAACGGCTCATATCTCACTCCATCAATTGCAAGACAACAATAATTCTTAGCCGTTGTCCAAGAAAATTTATAGATCTCTTCTTTGGTCATTGTTGTCACTATTTTTTTATACACAACGAGTATTAGTTATATTTTAAATTTTTTATGACTTAAATATTAAATAGGCTTCCTCAAAAAAAATATTAAATAGGCTTTTAATCAGGCTTCAAAGTTTAGACCAATCTAGACTAATTGAAGGTTCAGGCTTGAGTCTAAAAAAACATATATACAAGCCTAGACCTAGGCTCAGGTCTTAAGTTTCTGGCAAATTATTCTGTGGACTCAGATTTAAAAACATACAATTTATATACTGAATGTTCACAATTTACATATTGTAAACATTTAGTATGTAAATTGTGAACATTCAATATATAAATTGTGTATTTTAACCCGAGTCCATGACATAATCGNGTTGCATAGGATATTAACACTACTCCCCATGTCAACTAGGAGGACAAATTGAATTTAAGTTTATTTAATGTTAGGAAGATATAGTTGCATAGGATATTAACACTACTACTGATGTCAACTAGGAGGGTTTCTCTTATGGTGATACTTAGTTACTTACAACTAAAGTGTCTTCATGCTCAGGATCTTGAGGTAATTCCTCAACCGGCGAAATGGAAAGTGACAACCGCAACCGCGGTGTTAGGTGCGTAAGGTCACAATTTAAAGTGCGTAAGTCTAAAACTTAAGATGTCTAATTTTATAGTTTAAGGTGCGTAAGTTTATAGCTTAAAAGAGTGTATGTTTAAAATTTAAGGTGCATCAATTTAATTTTTAAAGTGCGTATATTTAAAATTTAAGGTGCGTAAGTTTATACCTTGAGGTGCGAATGTTTAAAGTTTAAGGTGCGTCACTTTCTAGTTTAAGGTGCATCAGTTTAAATCTTAAAGTGTTTATGTTTAAAGCTTAAGGTGCATTATTTTCAAGCTTAAGGTGCATAATTTCGAAACTTAAGGTGCATCCGTTTGAGACGCTTGATCAT
The DNA here is from genome assembly GCF_003576645.1 of Ipomoea triloba. NCBI lineage: Eukaryota > Viridiplantae > Streptophyta > Magnoliopsida > Solanales > Convolvulaceae > Ipomoea > Ipomoea triloba. Next base: position 5,327,442 of record NC_044927.1, on the reverse strand, counting down.
TTGCATCCATGTTGTTAGGAAGCGCATTTTAGAAAAAAAATCCTTCAGTTGAGTTGTTGATCTAGATTATATCAACGGCTCATATCTCACTCCATCAATTGCAAGACAACAATAATTCTTAGCCGTTGTCCAAGAAAATTTATAGATCTCTTCTTTGGTCATTGTTGTCACTATTTTTTTATACACAACGAGTATTAGTTATATTTTAAATTTTTTATGACTTAAATATTAAATAGGCTTCCTCAAAAAAAATATTAAATAGGCTTTTAATCAGGCTTCAAAGTTTAGACCAATCTAGACTAATTGAAGGTTCAGGCTTGAGTCTAAAAAAACATATATACAAGCCTAGACCTAGGCTCAGGTCTTAAGTTTCTGGCAAATTATTCTGTGGACTCAGATTTAAAAACATACAATTTATATACTGAATGTTCACAATTTACATATTGTAAACATTTAGTATGTAAATTGTGAACATTCAATATATAAATTGTGTATTTTAACCCGAGTCCATGACATAATCGAATATAATTTTCTAAAGTTCACCTCGAACAGCCTATTTCCATCCCTATTGTTAAGGTCCATCTACATTTTGGGCGGGAATACATGGGGTAATTATTAATCAATCATCACCACGGTATAAAAACCCAATATAGTGTAGAAATGGCCCAAAAGTTTAATTGAAGAATCATGTCTGATTGAGATTGAGACAGATACAGTTAATCATACATATATCTCAATCTGAAACCATTGGATCCTCCCATTCCATGTCTAATTGCTATTGAAGTTGTAAAGAAAACTAACAATATAAAATAGCCATATGAGGTCTGCAGGCTCCGATCCCCCCCACATGCCATCATGAAATGCTAATCGATTATCTCACATATCATTCTTCAATTCTCAGATCTGATAATAATCTGTTTTGATTTGTGTCATCAGGTAGGTTTTTTATTTGGTAGATTAGATGGAAGATGCATATATGGTAATAATAATCTGTTGTTTGTTGTTTTCGATCAGAATCCGGGCGGGAATATAATGGAATTCTTCAAGAAAGCAAAATCGGTGAGGCTAAAGAGCCATCACGACAAATATCTACTAGCGGATTCAGATAAGGAATCGGTGTTCCAAGACCGAAGTGGCACGCGCAAGTCGGCGAAATGGACGGTCGAATTCGTGGAAGGATTCGACAATGTGATACGCCTAAAGAGTTGCTACGGAAAATACCTCACGGCCATGGACGAGCAATTTCTCCTGGGCGTAACGGGAAGACGAGTTCGCCAAACAACGCCTAAGAAATTGGACTCAAAGCTGGAATGGGAGCCCATCATAGAAGACAGCCGAGGACGGCGAGGAGTGAAGCTGAAAACCAGGTAGGGCGGTTAATGAATCGAACACAAACGAACGAAGGTTGTTCATGTTTGTTTGTTAAGGATTTTTGTTAAAATTTTTGAAAATGTTGGTGTATATTTGTTAAGGTTCATGAATACTTTCGTGAACACCTAATAACCAAACACTGTACATGCTCATGAACACAATTTGTTCGTGAACAAGAAATAATATATAATCACTAACAATTATATATATATATATATATATATATATATATAAACATGTTTGCGAACATTATTAAACAAACACTAAGCTTTTCTGCGAACACTTAGCAAGAGCTTACAACTGTTCAAACAATTTTATATATATATATATATATATATATATATATATATATATAAACGAGCTTTTCTACGAACACTTAGCAAACGAGCTTACAACTGTTTAGACTCTATTCTTTTATTAACAGAGCTCTAAATTTTGTTTGTTAATGTTTGTTTACCTTAATAAATGAATACCGACTTCGAACACAAGTAATTTGAGTAATTTGTCGAACGCTCTGTTCGCTAACCCTCTTAAAACCAGGTACGGCAATTATCTCCGCGCCAATGGAGGGTTACCCCCTTGGAGAAACTCAATCACTCACGACATTCCTCACCGCCATCAAAACTGGATTCTATGGGAAGTCGATGTCGTTGAGACCCTGCCTGAGTCGCCGAAGAAGGTGCCGCGATCGGAGGACGGCGACGATGATTTGACCGATTTCAGACTTTCGTCGTCGACTTTGAGGAGATCGGCGAGTGAATCGTTCGCTTCGTCGCAGGGTGGGCGGCTAATCTATTACTATGTGGCGGACGATAGGGGGAAGGTTAATGATGCGGTTGAAGGGCAATCGTTCCAATTTAAAGGGCATTGTTTAGAACAATTGACTGAGAAGTTGGAGGAATTGACAGGGCTTGAGAGCATCATCGTGTGCCTGCGCAATCCCTTCACTGGCAAGTTCTCCCCCCTGCGGCTCGCGCTTCCCCCAAACAATGCAACCATGCATATTGTGGTACTTCCACCTACATCTAGAGGTATATATATAATATTTCATACAAAAAACTTTTCTAATATATAATATATTTTTATAAATCATAAAGTTGGAAAGGATCATGCCCTTAAACATATTATTTTAGAGCAATTACATGTCACTAGAATCTCCGACAAGATTCTGGCACAAAACACCGGCGAAATAGTCATTGGTGTCATTTGGTTGCCTTCTCCGGCGTCGGAGAAGGGAACCAAACGACACCGTGTCGGTGTTTTTTGGCCGGAGGTTCTAGTGACCTGTAATTACTAGTCACAACCCGATTTTTGGACTTAATAATTGTTTTAAAATAATATGTTTAAGGATTTAATTGTAACTTTGAAAGTTTAAGGACTTAATTGACTTTTTGAGTAATGTTCGTAGTTTACCAGTAGAGTCCCTTTCAAAAAAAAAAAAAAAGAAGATTACGAGTATAAAGTCTATAAAAGTTAATAAACGAATTAATCAAACACTGACTTTACCGGTAGAGTTTATAAAAGTTAATAAATGAATTAATCAAAATACAATTAGAATTTTAAAATCTTATTATTTTTTACTTCTCTCTCTTATCCTCTTTCTTTGCTTTACTCTATGCATACTGTTTTAGTTTTTCTGATTTCTAATAAGTGCACTTTTTTATGTCTTTCAACAGCCGCAAGAGAATTTATGCCAGAATCTGCGCCACGTTGAAAATGTACATACTCCATGTATATATCTTTATCTGATCCATATGTATTCCACATAAAGCTAGTTATATACAGAGCATTCAAAACAAGTGATGAACAAAGATGGCCCATTTTTAAGTTGAGAGTGCACCAAAGTGATAGACCGGCTATGTGATGTTTATTAGTAAAGTTTGGATTTCTCATTTTTTTTATAGTTAGACACCACTGTTATTGTCTATACTTCAAGCATTTTATTTCGACTATGTGATGTTTATTAGTAAATTTTAAATTTTTTTTTTTTATAGTTAGACACTATTGTTATTGTCTATACTTCGAGTCATTTATTCATATTTTTAATTAGAAGATAAGTTAGGACAATCTCAGTCGAATTGGTGTGACAGTTCACTTGATATTTGATAAGCATAAAGTTCTACATCAAGTTATAAATTTTGTATGATGCCTGAAATATATTGTATATGAAGAAAGAAACTACAAAATTTAAAATGAATTTAAATTATTTATAAAATAAAAATAAAAAAAAAACAAAAAAAAAAAACACACACACACACACATACACAACAACAGAATGTGGCTGCATTTTCTAGTATGCAAAAAGGTGGCATTCAACAAATCAGATATAAAAAGTACCACCACTGTTCAATACAGAAACTTGAGAATAGAAAATCAGAGAGGCCATTGCATTACAATATAAGATAATGATCCTAACACAAATTTCAAAAAACTATTAAATACTATAAGTTAATCATTTTACCCTTCTCTTTTTACTTGAGAAATCACTCTTGCTGAATCCTCGAAAATCATTGGTAGAGTCAGCAGTGTTCTGCTTCTTTAGGCCTTTCTTCCCACCAAATCCAAATTTCGAATTCCTGTTTTCTCTGCCCTTCGGCTTTTTATCTGATCCTTTCTTATTGTTTCCACCATGTGGTCTGCCCTTCCCTCCAGAACGGTCTCCAGGAGACACCCCTGGCCGCTTCTTGTTTGGCCGTTGGAAAACCTTGCCATCTTCTAAATCCAAATCAAGTTCAGCGTTTGAATTTTTGTCAAACCCATTTTGCTGCCTTTGTTTCCTCCACTTCTTGACAGACTCAATTTCTTGCTTCTTCTGCTGAGCCCTCTCTTTTTGTTTTTGTGCCTGCACCTCTTTCGCCAATTTCTTGTTCTCCCTGGCCTTCTTCCTTTCCTCTGCCTCCTCAATCTTCTTCTTTTCTGCTAAGAGGCGTCCCTTAACTTTCTCCATGTGAACATCAGACTTCACCATTTCAGCATAATAGTCAGATGGCCTCAAAAAAGGAACCCCATCAGATTGAAACTTGAGATAGGCTTCTCGAGTTCCCTGCAAGGCCTGTGTGTAAAATGAGAGCTCTCTTGCCAAGTCATCATTCACATCCACTTCTCCCTCTTGGTCTATGTCAATTGAGAGCTTATGTATCCAACCCGCTTTATCAGGCCAGCTGATATCTCCAAGCTTGTCTAGCAACCCATCCTTATTGTAAACAGCATTCCTAGAAGGTTCAGCCAACTTCACTACTTGCTCTTGGTCCTCTTCCTCTTCTTCTGATTCAGTTTCAAATTCAGATTCTGAGGATTGCTCTTCAGGATCCCCCATCCCAACATCCTTCATTGATTACAAACACAAGCCAATTACACTCAATAGCAAAATCAAATAGACCACTTTAAAAAATGCAAATAGAAGAATGTCAGCCACTAAAGCTGCCATTAAGAGCTTTATGTTCAAATTATCTACAATCAAGCAATGCAAACTATAATTATTGCTCAAACAATAAATAGAGAGAAAAAAACAGATTTTGAAAAATAATCATGCAACTCTAATCTAAACATATAAAGAATTAAAGATGCACTAACAAGAACTTTAATACCTAATAAAAACAAAAACAAAACAAAGATCTGGTTAGGATCTAAGTCCCTACATCCTTCATTACAGTCAACAGCACAAATGTGATCCAAAATCTTATTATTTTGGCACCATCATCATGATGGTGCATAATTAGCTGCTAATAACTTCAAGTGCAGTCTCAATATTAACGAATTTTATATGTTTGGTTAAGTTGAAAGTATTTACTAAAGCTGTTTAGAAATCAAGCTTTAAAATTAACTAATTCAGTGTTGGCTAATAAAAGCTGTATATTTATAAACTAGTTCTATTAATCACAAAAATCCAAATTTAAGAACCACATAAGAATATATTAGAAAGAAAATAAGCAAATAAAGAACAGTTAACAGTAAACATGATATGTAAAATAAAACCCACAAAGTATTGTTACATAATCTATGCCTAGCTTTAAGTATTTGAGCTGCTGGAGAAATTGAAGGATATGTTAGAAATGGCAGGCTAGAGGTAAGTAGGCTGGGTATACAGATCCCCTAAAATATTCTTGAAATAGCAGTCTTAGTCAATCCCGTTAATATTATTTTGTTAGATTTTGATAGAAAATCAAATTTTTATAAAAGACTTAAAAGGGTAGGAAGCTCCCAATCTCACTCAAAATCGCCCCAGCAAAATTGTTGTTATGCAACCCCAATTCTTCAAGTTCCAAGCAACCTGATAAACTCTTTGAAATATAGCCATTTTTCTTTCTTTTTTAATACTCCGGATATTGATATTGCTGCTCACGCCAGAGTCATCTATCTAGGCATCAATATGAGAATTAGGAACAACTTAACAGTGAAGGCCTTATAAAGGTGATTTAGATTATTGCAGAGTGACCGACTTTATTTCGGCATTAACATTATAAATTTTTATTTTTTAGACGGTCGCCGGTGCGCCGTTATTTCCGGCGACCTCCATTAGGCGGTGGAGAGACGAGACCGACAGTATTAAAAAAAATACCGATGACAGATTTCGTTCGACGAGGACGATGGTGGTGGCGGTTGTGCGGCAGAGGGAGACAGCGAGGGAGCGGCGGCGCTGGGATCGGCGTGCTCCACCTCCGTTTGGTCGCCGCTCTCTCTTTCTTCTCCTTCGGACCTCTCTCCATTTTGCAGCAAATTAAACTGGAGCTAAAAGCAAGAAGAAGAATGGAATACCTGATTTTCAGCAGCTTTAGCCATTGGTCTTCAGGCAGGAGTGCAGAACACAAGTTGTAACGTCAGAGAAGGTAGAGGGGAGAAGGGGAGCTCAGACCCGTTAGGGTTTTTAGGGTTTTAGGAAGTGAAGTACTGTAATTTTACTTGACTTTGCCCCTATTTTTGGGCTTCAGCCCATTATCCTGACATTTGATTAGCCTTGGCCCATCATCATTTTCTCAATCTTTTAGCCCAGTATACATATTGTGGCAAATTATTGTGTGTACCTTTGTAAACCCAATCATTATTGTATGAATCATGGGTCTACACATTTTTGTGGATCATAAATAAAAAGTACATGTTTAATATACTAAACCTATATTATTTGTATACATAAAGTAAATTATTTGAAAGTATATGATTTTTTATATATAATCAAATAATGTACATTCAGTACACAAATAATGTACTTTTAGTATATTAAAAATATATATTCCATTCATGGTTCACATAGCTATGTGGACCATGATCCACACAATAATTTACCTTGTAGACCGTCGTTTAAAACGACATCGTTGAATTTTATAAGTTATAATAATGTACATTATGAGTTAGAATAATATATTTTATGTGTTAAAATAACAGATATGTGAATCACAGTCCACGTAATAACTATTCGCTATAAGGGCTTAGCTTATTGGTATGCCTATATTCACTTCTTATTTGAAGATTTTTCATTTTCTTTTTCTTCTTCTTTTTCTGTTTGCGATGAAGACAATAGTAGCAGAAAGGCGAACAGTGGTTGCCTTCTCCCTATGAGAAGGCGACCTTGTGTCGCCTTCCTTCCTTCTCATTGTCGGCGACCAACCGCTGATAACTTGTTTGATTGAAAAAGTGGCCGAATTCCTAATGACATGTGATAGCAGTTTATTAAACGGTTTTAGGGCTTCATTGCACTAAAATAAATTGTTGATCTGTGTAGTTGCACCTTTAAAAAGTTGAAGGGGTTAATTGATTTTTTAGCGAAAGTTCGAGGGCTTATTTGACCATTTTTCCAATTTTATATTTATAAAATGAAATCATAAAATTAAAGAAATGGAGATAGAAAATTGGAAAATTTAAAAAAGGAAAAATAGAGAAATGATGTAGGCTCTGTTTGGCAGAGCTTATAGCTTATTTTAAGCTACTAATAGGCTATAAACTATGTTAGGTAATGTTATCAAAATAAGCTAGTAGCTTAAAATAAGAGTTTATTTTGAAACGCTACTTGAGGTAGCTTTTCAAAAATAAGCTAGTAGCTTTTTAACTTTTTTTCCATCTTTATTCTTATTATTTTAAATAAATGACATACTTTACCCATCTCCATTAAAACCCTTTTGAGATTTTCTTTTCATTATGTTTAGTAGTAATTTCAGTTTTGACAGTTGTGTTTGAACATTAATTTTTGTATGAAATAATTTTATAAATTATAAACATTTTTTTACTTTATATATTTTCAAATATATGTTCTTACTTTATATTTTATTTAAATATATTGATTTCATTATTTTATATTTTAATATATAAACAAATCTATTTAAATTTAAAATTATTTAAATTGTATTTATATGTCTTTTTTTAGTCTTTTTACATTTATCTGCTTATCAAAAAGCTAATTTACCAAATACTTTCAAGCATAATAACTAGTTTAATAATTCTTCATATTTCAACTTTAAATTTATAACTTTTTAATTTTCTACATTTCAGCTTTTAGCTTTTTTTTTTTTTTTAGCCAGGTTTGCCAATAGTAACCTTAATGAACCTTTATAGAAACAAAGAGCAATAATAGTCTCACCCGCAATTCGCGCTTTAGTTTAGTATTTTACTCCTTCCAGCGCATTTTCTTTCCTTCCTTCCCGTCTCCTTTTCGTCTTCAACACATACATGGATGCTGACGCTTGCGTATTGCGTTTATTTCAGTTTCTGAGCGGTGAAGCGAGTTGGAGGAAATCTCTATATATATATAGATAGAGAGAGAGAAAAAGAGTTACATACACATATATACATTGTGAGCGAGAGGGAGAGACATGGATGCCGGAGAGGGTAATGTTGGAAAGAAGATAAAGATTGGAGTATGCGTAATGGAAAAGAAGGTGAAATGCGGCCCGGAGGTTCTGTATTTTTTGGCTTGATTAATATTTGTATAAACAGAAAATGCTATTTTGCAGACCATGCACCCTACAATAATACTAATTGCTATTCAGAATATGAGCATATGTTTGATGATGTGCATTCATTATATTTTATTTTACGCCACTTGGTTGGATTGATTTCAGGTTTTCTCCGCTCCTATGGGGCAGATTCTGGACAGGTTACAGGCATTTGGTGAATTTGAGGTATTCCTTTTCTCTAATCACTGCAATAATGCAATATTGTAATGCAAATGTGAAAGTATTCTATTGGCTCAATCCTATTTGAAGTGGTGTCCGTCTGTCCTGGTGGAACTGTAGTCGAATGGTGAAGTTAGTTGTTGGTTTATGGTTGGGTTCTTTGTTTTAAAGCTATACTATACTATACGCTGCTTCTCATGAGGCCTTGTTATATATGCTTGTAGGTTCTGCATTTTGGTGACAACCTTATCCTTGGGGATCCAATTGAGAGGTATATTAATTACTACGTAATTTCCAACTCAGTTTGTAGCTTCGCCATAAAAATTGCATTGGTTGATTGTGTATGTAATTATGTATGGATGCATTGCTCTGTATGTATGTGTATTGCGGGTTACAGCTTTCCATAAGCAACTGCACATCATTAATTACGGGTAATACACGTACCGCATGATGCCGTCACCAATCTTCAATTTTAAAATTTATTTTATATATATAGATATTTTTTTAATTTATTGCAGCTGGCCAATCTGTGATTGTTTGATTGCCTTCTATTCTACTGGTTATCCTCTGGAGAAGGCTGAAGCCTATGCTGCGTTGAGAAAGTAAGTATTTTCCTACTCTTTAATGTATTCAGAAGTGTATAGAAAATTAGAAATTATGTCTCCCCCACAAAAGATTCTGCAGTCTGATGGAGAATTGAAGCAAAGTGAGAATGTTGTGTTGTCTTCAATGAATACAACAAGCCAGGCCAGGTCAGGCCATCACCATTGGGACCAAATAATGATGCATATATATATATATATACACACACACACACACACAAAATAACAGAAGAGTAGTTTAATTTGTTAGGTAGATGTAATTTGCCTTATTTTGGTGCTGCTCTTAATTTCAAATTAATGTCTCATCGATCTCATCTGGCTACAGTACGTACGTGTATTGTGCTTTTGTGAGGCATTTCTTGAAGCAAGTTTAGTTGTAATTTTGTATTAACTGGTTAGTTATATTCAGGCCTTTCCTTGTAAATGAATTGGAGCTACAGCATCTTCTTCATGATCGAAGGAAAGTGTATGAGGTGTGCCTATATATAATAGATTTACTTGTCTCTTTACTTCATTTAGTGTAGATGTAGTTGGAATAGCCAATAGCCAATTCAAGGATGCCATGCATTAGTTTATTCTTAGCTTTCTGGTGTATTGAATTTTAATTTGGTTCCTTAATTTCAGCGTCTTGAGAGGTGTGGAATTCCAGTTCCAAAATACGCTTGTGTTAACAGACAAGTACCCTATCAAGAGTTAGATTATTTTGCTGAGGAAGAAGATTTTGTTGAAGTTCACGGGAAACGCTTCTGGAAACCTTTTGTGGAGAAACCTGTTGATGGTATGTACCCACCCGCTCCTACAAATTTCAATTCTCTTTTGTTACCCTCCCTGTGCGCCATCAAAATATATCTCAAATTAAATTTCCTTTCATAAATTAATTATAACACCTACTGTATGTCACTACTTCTTTTTCATGCATGCGTATGTGCATGCAATCCACATTCATAATCAATTTGTTTTGTTTTGTTTTGTTTTGGCACAGCTGATGACCACAGTATAATGATATACTACCCTAGTTCAGCAGGGGGAGGAATGAAAAAGTTGTTCCGGAAGGTGAGATGAGATTTTAATATGATGTGAATACATATTCGATGCACAATTAAGCCTATATGACCTGGTTTGGTTTCAAACTTTCAATATATATTATTACTAGTCTATAACTTGCCCGTACGTGTCTTGAATTGTACTAGAGTTGGAGTGTAACTTGAAAGTATACATTTCTTGCTACTCAACTTCCATGTCTATCTTCCATTACTTGAATATATCTATATTTATTATAGTGTGCAAAGCAAATAATTTGCTTTGCTGTGCCTGGCCTGCTAATGAGGCTGGTTTGGCTCAGTTTACTGGCAGCTTCATGTTACAGGCCGGGAAGTCTGGGATCGCGTCACAGGGCGACGTACAGGACTTGGATGGCGAGCTGGGGGTACGGGGTGTTTGGTGATCTACCTATGATTACGATTAGGAGCAGGGAATAGATAAAGGCAAGAGATGTCAATAAATAAAATGCTGAAGCTTTTTTGAAGTGCTTCTTCTCCCAATATTTCATTTGCCAAAGAAAGCCAAAATTTACATGCTGATACTCCACATGCAGGGCCCCTTTAATACACAGCAGGGCAACAGAAAAACCCAAGAAAATAGCAATGAAAAAATTAGAGTAACTTTAACAGGCATAAAAATAGGAAATATTCTTGAATGCTTTGAATTCTTCCCTAAGCTGCCGGTTGCTTCTTCTTCCTTCGTTGATAAGTCTGCCCAATGAATCTATCACTTCAGCCATGGACTATTAAAACATCTTTAGGATCCAAGAATATGAATGCATGAAAATTAAAGAAACAGCATTATTATATTGCATGCAATTATGAGATATCGAAGACCAAAGAAAGAACAGACAAGACATTTTTGGCTGTGGTTGCTTTATACAACAATGATACAAAGGAGAAAGAACTGGACTGCACTCTTTCCGCCCAAAGTTGACTACAAACTATCAACAATGAAATTCTCACCCTCTTGAAACGTTTGAAAAATCTGATGTCATTTTTGCATTATTGCCTGCCACTGGCCCTAGCTTGCGTTTGTATTCATCTCAGTTTTGCTTCCATATATTATTCAGGTTGGAAACCGCTCAAGTGAATTCCATCCTGAGGTTAGAAGAGTCAGACGCGAGGGGTCCTATATTTACGAGGAATTCATGCCTACAGGAGGAACAGATGTTAAGGTTGCTAAATTTATGTTTTTGTATATATTCATTAAGTAGATTTGTTATGGTTTATGATATATTCATGCTTGAAACTGAAGCTTCTATCAATGTCATTGTGAAATTCTCATTGCATATTCATTCAAATTGTCTTTTCTTATGGTTCTTTGGTGTAATTATTGGACACGCTATCTTTTCCATCAATTTCCTTTCCCATTCATATACATGAAGTGATGAAAGCATCAGCTTCTATGTTTATTCCACACACAATCATATCATTTCCTGTCTATTGATAGTCCTATCAGATCAGTTTCTTATTGCCTAAAGTGAGTTAATCTTGGCAGGATTCATCATTATATTGCTTGAATGAATATACACATGAGCTTTTCCTCATATCCTCCAATTTCTATTTACTTATGTTTTAGTTTGATTTCTGTTATGTAGGTTTATACTGTTGGCCCTGAGTATGCACATGCAGAGGCAAGAAAATCCCCTGTTGTTGATGGTGTTGTTATGAGAAATCCTGATGGAAAAGAGGTAAGGTGCCTATTTCCTTGAAGAAGATTAAAGAAAATTTGATGAATAACTTGAGGGTGTTTAACCAGTTACATGCTTTTCTATGAAACAATAATAATATTATATTGCAAGTAATGGGAAAACTTACCACTGCAGATCAGATATCCTGTTCTACTTACCCCTACAGAGAAGTTGATGGCAAGAGAAGTTTGTGTTGCCTTTAGGCAGGCTGTAAGTCAGTTTAAAAAGTAACTATCTACTTGATTTCATTTTGCCTTTAATTTGTTTCTCAGCCAAAATTAAAGAAAAAGAGATACCTGGGAAGTGGGAATTAGTTAATTAATTGTGACATTTTAAGAGACATATATACTTATGTACATGTTGATTGGGTGAACATTTTTTGGTTTTCAGGTTTGTGGGTTTGATCTCCTGCGTAGCAATGGACGTTCATATGTTTGTGATGTGAATGGGTGGAGCTTCGTAAAGAATTCCTACAAGTAGTATTACTTGAGAAAATTAAACTTTGTATTTGTTCTCGAGTTTGATACATTTGATTTGAAGTCTACGCACTCTAATTTGCATCACAATCAATTAATCAATCAAAATAGGTACTATGATGATGCTGCTTGTGTGCTGAGGAAGATGTTTCTAGATGCAAAAGCTCCGCATCTTTCGTCAACTGTTCCACCTACTCTGCCATGCACATCCACATCCATATCCACATGCACAGCTAATGAACCAGTTCAGTCTTCTGAGGGGTTAACACGCCAAGGGAGTGGGCTTATTGGCACATTTGGAGGATGTGAAGAGCTACGTTGTGTAACTGCAGTAATTCGACAGTGAGACCACATACCTCCCGCTACCTTATTTCTCTGCCCTTCCCTCCCCCCGCCCATTAATATTCTTTCTGAATTTCACCAGTGGTGATAGAACTCCCAAGCAGAAAGTGAAACTCAAAGTTACTGAGGAAAAGCTCTTAAATTTGATGTTAAAATACAATGGGGGGAAACCTAGATCTGAGGTCAGCTCCTTACCCGTTGCCTGTTCCCTGTTCCCTCTTCCTCTCTCATTTCTAAGTTCTAAGAGACACTCTTCCCTTTAGCAGACCAAACTTAAAACTGCTGTTCAATTGCAAGATCTCTTGGATGCCACAAGAGCTCTAGTGCCACAAGCTAGGTAAACTCTATTTTTCATCTTATAACAATTGATTTGAAATATTTTTATATTCCTCTTCTGCTTTTGTATTTCTTTTTTCAGAGAAAAAAGGGTAGTTTTATATCTAAATTTTTATTTGGCAGAAGATAATCTGAACTCATGTTATACAATGGAGTTGAGTTGCCATAATTTTGTAGATTTTGGGTAAAAGAAAAAACTTAAACACTTAAAATTATATCTTAAAAGAAAAGATTAAGCTGAGCAATAGTGTGTGTGTGTGTATAAATAAGCGCATTTGTAAGGATCTTTTGTGGTCAATCTTATTATAAGTTACCTACGAAGCAGTAGTTGTAAAAATTTATCTCATTACCATGTAGAAAATATTGACAACATCATCGTCAGATTCTTGTTCATCATAACACACAATATTAAAATATATGTGCAGTGCATATGTTCAGAACATGAGGCAACTATTGAGTAAAAAACTGTCTCAGTATATGCTATGGGATTCGTATAAAAGTTGATAAGCCCTTAGTAATTTGAAATAAAATCTATATATTTTGAAAATCTTATTTAATTTTATTTTTGAAAATTTGAATTAAACAAACAATACGATTCATAATGTTTGCGAGATATTATGAGATTTAATATATTTCTCCAATAATATTAGTATCAAAATAAGTCTGTAATAAGTAATTTTAGAAGATTAGATACAAAAAATCTTGTAGAATTTATGATTGATAATTACCTCCAATCTCCAAGTTATTATATATGAATTATACACAGATGAAAATACTCAAGTAGAGATGAAAAAATTAAGTGCCCCAATATAAAAGATAAGCTATGCTACATGTATGAAAATGATTCCTATGATGCTCGCGGACCATTGCAATTTGCAAATGCGTGAGTTGACATTGATGTTATATTGTTAATAATAACTATATGAATACGTTATATTGGTTGTCCTCTAAGAATATTCTTAAATATAATTAAGAGGGTTTATTTGGGTATTGTTTTCAAAGAGATCAAAAGAAAAGATATAGGGTAAGTGTTCACAAACAAGAACAAATTAAGGTGCTTTTGTATACAGTATAGATATAAAACGAAAGTGATATGCTACAACTATTTAACTAATTGCCAGTTGTTATATAGACCTGATCCTGAAAGTGATAGTGAAGCAGAAGACCTTGTTCATGCCGAGAAACTTCGTCAAGTTAAAGCTGTTCTCGAGGAGGTCCATATAATATATCTTCTTGGATTCTGCTTTCTATTATCAAATTCATTGGATCTGTGAATACTGAGTAGTAGATATATACACTTACAAAACTGATAAAGATATGTACCTGTATATAAAATATGAATTACATTTCTCTATTTCTACTTTATTGTTAGTTAAGTTGTGAATCCATCTCCAGGGGGGGCATTTTTCTGGCATTTATAGAAAAGTTCAATTGAAGCCATTAAAATGGGTTAAAGTTGCAAAATCTAATAGTGAAGGTGAAGAAGAAAAACCTATAGAAGCTCTTATGATCCTTAAATATGGCGGTGTTCTCACTCATGCTGGTAGAAAGCAGGTATAATCATCTATATGTTTAATGGGTTTTGATCATTTTCTTTTTTATTAGTGATTGTGTATTGAATTGATGATAATTGCTGGCCTGGGCCATTGCCCATTGAAGAAATTATTTTCTGCTTTTTAATAGTGGACTTGCTCTAGTCTTGCTAATTCTTCTGTGGCTTTATGTGTTTTTTCAAAAATCTTTTGTAGGCTGAAGAACTGGGAAGATATTTTAGGAATTACGTGTATCCAGGTTAGCAAATTTTTGTAATTATCTCCAGTTACTTAACAAACGACTTGCTTTTGACTGCTCAAGCTAACTTTTTCTCAACTTATCTTTTCTTGATATCAACTTTAATTTTCATTTTCCTTTTTTCCTAATTGTTATCTTCTGTGATTAAGACTTAAGAGTATAGTGTTCATATCTATTGTATGGTTTCAATTGGCATAGCTTCTGGTTGAAGCTGCTGCTATTTCTTTGCCGTCTCTTATTTTCAACTTCAGGTGAAGGTATGGGCTTGCTTCGTCTTCACAGTACTTATCGCCACGACCTTAAAATATACAGCTCAGATGAAGGGCGTGTACAGGTGAGTTTTGTAGCTTATCAGCTTATGTATTTGGATTTGGTGAGCGCCACTTATTTCCTACCTCCCTCCCTCCCTCCCTCCCTTACATGTGCTTTAATGCTTTATACATTCCCTTTCATATGTTCTCTAACTATGAATTTTTCCTGGGGTGTGGTTTGTTGGTAGATGTCAGCAGCTGCTTTTGCCAAAGGGCTACTAGACTTGGAAGGAGAATTGACACCAATACTGGTCAATGACCTTGATCTACAAGATGCACTTTGGGATTGTCTTTATTTTTTTTGGTTATTGAGACAACTGATTCTTTGACCTTTTCTTTTCTTTTTTTTTTTTTTTTTCCCTTCCCCACTTATAGGTCTCCCTGGTTAGCAAGGATGCTTCTATGTTGGATGGACTTGAAACCGCCAGTATTGAGATGGAAAATGCAAAGGTTTCTCCCATCATGGCACTGGACTTTTATAATTTTACTAAAAACGTAGATAATCACATTTGATATTTACTCAATTTCATCCAAGTTTTTGTCAATTCATTTGGCTTAAATAACAGTATTTTACAACTTGGCTTAATAATAACTTGAGTATAATGAATATTGGATTGATTGTATGAGATCCATAAAGCAGTTTTTTTTTTTTTTTTTCCCCTTGTTCTGAATTAATTTAGACCACAAGAAACACTTGAAGTTTCATATCATGCTTTATAGCCATAATCAATTTCACAATCTACTGTAGATATTATGAGACAAGGAAGCTGCATCCTTTTGTTCTTTTGTATTAGTTTATGCATATGCCATTTGATGTTCCTTTGTTATTTTAGACATTCCTTTGTTCCCTTCTCAGGCTAAATTGAATGAAATTATAACTTCTGGAGCAACATCAGTTCATAGTACTGGATCATCAGAGAAGCCTTGGATGGTTGATGGGGCTGGAGTCTCTTCAAATGCATCTCAACTCCTTCCCAGACTGGTAAAGTTGATATGAAACTACTATTATGAAATCAGAACTCGTAGTTTCATGAATGTTGCTGACCTTTGCTGGATATTTTTTTTACCCACATTCTACTTTACCCCTGCCCTTGAATAGATTATTCTGAATGTCCCAATCTTCACAAAATGCATTTGTAAAATATAGAGGAAGAAAGAAGGAAAATAATTTCTGTCTTAATGAAAAAAGAAGATAGAGCATACACTTGAATTAGAAAAGATAGGAAAGGCTAATCCTGGAATCCCTTGTAATCAGGGATTGATTACCTTCATAAGTCATAACCGGGAATTGATTAATCATTTCCATTATTTCTAGGATATGAGTATATGACTTTCCTAAATTTATTCAAATCTATAGCAATCAAATCCCTCATTTATTGACACTCCCCCTCAAGTTGAGGCAAAGATAAGATATCTATCATTAAGGCTGTGAAGTTTTGGGAGATCAGCAGGTCTGGCGGGTGGAGAATAACACCACCCGCCAGTTAGGAAGAAGCTAAATGAAGAAACAATGAAGAAGAGAAGAAAGAAAGTCTGCTGGTTCTAATTTATACTTGTGATCAGGTAAAATTGACTAAAAAAGTTGCACAACAAGTCTGGCTTCTTGCAAAGGATGAAGATGAGGAACTTGCTGAGACAAGCTCATGTGATGTTATTCCACCATATGATCAAGCTAAGGCACTTGGTAAGACGAACATAGACGTTGATCGCATTGCTGCAGGTTTACCATGTGGCAGTGAAGGATTCCTTCTCATGTATGCAAGGTGGAGAAAACTTGAAAGAGAATTATATAACGAACGCAAAGAGTGAGTACTTTTATAACTGACTATTGTGGTTTTCTTAAAGGCTTTCAAGAAATCTTCTGATCAAGTTTTTGATATCCGTTTTCACTATCCCAAGAAGTAATGGCGGGATAACCTAGAGTTGGAGTGCTCATTCATTAGAGCAGTTCAATTGAGTATTGGACACCATTTTTCACTATTGATTGCACATCTTTAATGCTGTGTTTTTGTATTGCAGACGCTTCGACATTACACAAATTCCAGATGTGTATGATTCTAGCAAGTAAGTTATCAACAATGGAATCTTCACTTATCTATCTTACTATTGGTTAGAGGAGATTCTTGATGTGGATTGGGAAACCTATCACAGTTAAGTGAATATTATTTATATCATTTCTTATTATCAGAAACAGAATAGTAAACACTCTGTGCCAACAAAGTGTACAACAATCCTTTTTATCCTTACAAAAAGAATAAATGTAGTGATGATGACGTCTTACTATGTTTTTGTTCACATGTGCTCTTTCAGTGATCTCTATTTTCCTTTCCTGATTTTTTGCTCAGTTTCTCCCTCAAGTCCGTATCAGTATAAGTTGCTGCTCAAGAATTCTCTGTGATTGAATGTGTATTTTTCTATTCCTAGTTCTGAACATGAAATTCAGTTTTCCTTGAATGACTTGCGCCGTTCAACCATTCTCTATAGCTCTATTACAAAGGCCTATCTTCACCATTGCTATCCCATGCAATGCTACTGAACAGAAAACATCACGATTTGATGAAAATTTTCATTACTATCTTTTCTTCATCAATCTTTATCAGCTACAATTATTTACCTTTTTGTTGGAAATCTTATTTTGTCTCCCGAGGGATGTTTTAACTATTTTTCAAGATTTATAAATGTTGTTCCTTTTTTTATTTTTATTTTTTATAACAGGTATGACCTTTTGCACAATTCACATCTAAAACTGGAAGGATTGCATGAACTCTTCAAAGTTGCAAAGGTAAAACAACTATCATTGACCAAACATGAGGTCAGAAAATAGTACAAACCTCTCTTTAAAAACTAGATGAAAAATATTACAGTGATGAGCAATACACCTTTAATGCATTTTCAACTGCAATTGTCTTACCAATCTACACTTGCAGGCAATGCATGCTTAGCAGTGCATATATAGGTTATGAGCCCTCTATGTTATTCTAGATACTTGTACTTGTGAGCATTGGCAGCATAACATTTATCATGGCTCTAATTAAATGAACAGAATTATGATTCTGCTGTTTGTCTTTCAGTTACTTGCAGATGGTGTTGTTCCTAATGAATATGGGATTAATCCACAGCAAAAGCTAAAGATTGGATCAAAGGTAAATTCGTTTTTTTTTTATGCCTGATGAAATTGTTTATTCTTTTCACATTTTCATACTGTACTATGGTGTAAATTTGGAATAAAATTGTTTATTATTTTCACACTTTCAGGGAGTATTATGGTGTAAGCCTCTTTCAGTGTCTAGAGTATCAGTCTGTTTTGTATTTAGTTCTTCAGTTTAAAAATCTTGAGCATTTAGTCGAATACTTGACCGAAAACTTAAAAGGTTCAACTCAAACACATTTAAACCTAAAAATCCCAATCAACCTCACAGAATTTGTATCTCCATTTGTCCGTATGACCACTGAATCCGTTAAGTTGAACCATCATATCTTATTAACTTCTATCAAGCAAGTTCCAATCTATTTATTCCTCTCCTACTATTTGGTTATGTTTCATTTTAACTGGTATATGTATAGTAAGTACTATACAAGGGAATGAGAGAAGAATGTTGAAATACAAAGATAAGAGTTGTGTCTGTAGGGTTGTGCCTATCTATTGAGTGTATATATATTTGTATGTTGTCTCTCCATACATGAGTAATATACAACAAAAATTCTTCTCATCTTCCTAACATGGTATTAGATAATTAGAAGCCAAGACTTAAAAACAAATTTTTTTTTGGTCAAATTAATAGTAGGTTTATTGTTCATTCAAACCTCTTTTTTAAATTACTTGCTATTGGTAAGATTTTTTGTCAAATTAGTGCTACCTATCTCTTCTAAAGTCTCCAGTGACATGCCGCCACGTCGTCAACACTCCGACATCATGCGCCAACATGTGAGACCATCTCTGGCAGGTTTCTCCAGTGAAAATCTCCAGATATCCTCATTTTCCCTCTATGATTGTATCTGTGCCATCCATTTTCTTTTTGGTAACAATGTCCCCTCTTACAAAAATTCTAATTGTTAATGTTTAAAGAGAAGAACTCACGGTAGTGTATAACTCACTCAATGTATAGATAGGTTGAAGCTGTACAGTATTTATAGGTATAGAAAAAGAAAGACAGCCACACACTAACAGCCTCTAACAACTCCTTAAGACTCTAACAAAACCCAATTTATTCTAACACCCCCCTCAAGTTGGAGCATAGATATTAATCATGCCCAGCTTGTTACAAATATATTCAACCCTGTCCCTACTGAGTCCTTTAGTGAACAAATCAGCTAGCTGGTCGCCGCTGCGGACATGAGTCATAGAAAGTAACCCTTGCTGGACCTTTTCACGCACGAAATGACAGTCTACTTCAATATGCTTGGTCCGCTCATGGAACACTGGATTGTTTGAAATGTGTATAGCCGCTTGATTATCACACCACAGACGTATGGGCTTCATCACCTCCACACCAACCTCCTTCAGAATGTTGTGCATCCACGTTATCTCACAAGCCACATGAGCCATTGCCCTATACTCAGACTCTGCACTAGATCGAGCCACAACTGTTTGTTTCTTGCTTTTCCATGAAACCAAATTACCTCCCACAAACACACAATACCCTGTTGTCGACCTCCTGTCACTCAATGAGCCTGCCCAATCAGCATCAGAAAACGCTTCAACACTCATATGTCCATGATTAGCATATAAAATACCTTTCCCAGACGCATTCTTGAGATACTTAACGATATGAACTGCCGCATCCCAGTGGGTTAGTGTAGGCGCTTGCATAAGAACTGCCGCATCCCAGTGGGTTAGTGTAGGCGCTTGCATAAACTGACTCACCACACTAACCGGAAAAGCAATATCCGGACGCGTAATGGTAAGATAGTTCAACTGAAAAGCAATATCCGGACGCGTAATGGTAAGATAGTTCAACTTTCCCACTAGCCTCCTATACCTCTCGGGAGAATCAAGGGCCTCCCCCTCACCAGCAAGCCTAACACCTTGCTCCATCGGCGTCTCGCACGGTTTTGAGCCCGACAACCCAGTATCATCAAGCAAATCTAGCACATACTTCCTCTGGGAAAGAAATATCCCTTTCCGAGAACGAGCAACCTCGATCCCCAAAAAATATTTCAGCACTCCCAGATCTTTTGTGTGAAACTTTTCCTTGAGAAAAGATTTAAGTGCTTCAATCCCTCCTGCATCACTACCCGTGACTACTATATCATCAACATAAACAATCAAGAGAATGCACCCAACATTAGTATGCTTAAAAAAGACGGTATGATCACATGTACTCCTCTGCATACCAAACTCAACAATCACACTGCTAAACCTCCCAAACCAAGCTCGCGGGGACTGTTTTAAACCGTATAGAGACTTCTGAAGTCTACATACCTTCCCAGACTCCCCCTGAGCAACAAACCCCGGGGGTTGCTCCATATATACTTCCTCAACTAAATCTCCATGCAAAAACGCATTCTTGACATCTAACTGAAACAAAGGCCAGTGGTTAGACGCCGCTAAGGAGGTAAAGATACGTACCGAAGCCAACTTGGCTACAGGGGAGAAAGTTTCTGTATAATCAACCCCATAAGTCTGCGCATACCCTTTTGCAACAAGACGAGCCTTAAGTCTAGCCACCGACCCATCCGGGTTCATCTTCACAACATAAACCCACTTGCAACCAATCGCAGTCTTACCGACCGGGAGTGGTACCAAATCCCAAGTCCGATTGTCCTCCAGTGCAGCCATCTCCTCCTCCATTGCATGTCTCCATCCATCATGAGGTATAGCCTGACTCAAAGTGTTTGGAACTGACACAGAATCTAAACGAGACACAAAGGCGCGAGAAGACGCCGGCAAATGAGTATAAGACACAAAAGAAGAAATAGGATGTACACAACGGCGTTTACCTTTATGTAGGGCAATGGGAATATTCTGATCATTTGACGAAGATAATGGTAAGGTGGAAGTACTCACTTGTGGCTCTGGTGGTGCCACCGCCTTCCTCGGCCGCCGGGCATAAACCTGTGTAACGGGGGGTTTTGAAACAGACCCAACTGGTATGGAAATAGTATATGTAAGGAAGTCATTATCCGGAGTAGAACCACACTCAAATGACCCAGTTACACTCCCAGAAAACACCATGTTTTCAAAGAAAGTAACATCAGCTGACACTAAATACCGCCCTAAGTCTGGTGAATAACAGCGATAACCCTTCTGAGTATGTGAGTATCCCAAGAATATACATTTGAGTGACTTTGGATCAAGTTTCCCACGTTGAGGGCGAACATCCTGGACAAAACAAGTACACTCAAATATTTTCGGAGGGAGATGAAACAGGGGTTCTGACGGATACACGCAGGAGTAAGGGATTTGACCTTGAAGGACAGACGAAGGCATTCGGTTGATAAGAAAACATGCTGTATGAACAGCATCGGACCAGAAAACTTTAGACACTTTCATCTGAAACAAAATAGCCCGAGCTACCTCTAGCAAATGACGGTTTTTTCTTTCTGCCACTCCATTCTGTTGAGGGGTATACCCGCACGAGGACTGATGAACTATCCCATTTTGACTCATATAAGTGGAAAACAGTTTAGAGAAATACTCTCGTGCATTGTCACTCCGCAGACACTTAATAGTTTTATTAAACTTGGTTTTGACCTCAGCACAAAAATTACAAAAAATAGTAAACAATTCATCCCTAGACTTCATAAGATATAACCACGTACATCTAGAGAAATCGTCTACAAATGTTACGAAATATCTAAACCCATTTTTTCCTGTGACATGACAAGGACCCCAAACATCAGAATGAACAAGTTCAAATATAGACCGTACCCTGTTATTAACTCGAAGAGGGTAGGAAACTCGACAGTGCTTAGCGTACTCACACGACTCACACAGCAAAGTAGACAACGACTCTAAACCAGGAAAGAGCTTCTTTAGAGTTGACAATGGTGGATGACCATACCGACAGTGTAATTGGAAAGGAGAGGTATCACTCAACATGGCTTTGGACGGCGACACAGACTGCTCTAACACGTACAAGCCTCCGACTTCCTTCCCCTTACCAATAATCTTCTTCGTCAAAAGATCCTGAAACAGACAATAACCAGGAAAAAAGGAAACCGAACAATTTAAAGTCCGCGTGATTTGACTTATAGAAAGCAAATTAAAGGGAAACTTTGGAAGGTATAATATAGATGATAAGGGCAATGAGGAGGTTCCAACAGCGCTACCCTTACCCAAAATCGGCACAGATGACCCATCCGCTAAGGTAACAGTAGCCCCAGGGTTAGGGGGAGAATATGTAGAGAAAATATTAGAATTACCTGTCATATGGTCACTAGCCCCTGAGTCAATGACCCACTGTGTAGACGAAGAAGACACACACGCAACAGGATTAACTGTTTGGACAAAAGTTGCAGAAGGAGAAGGTTGATTGGATGGAAACTGAGGCACAGACTGCATGGATGGTAACAATGTCCTCTCTTACAAAAATTCTAATAATTCCGGTATTGTTTGTCCTTCTGCAAGTAATATGCTTACTATCTCATGCTCTACTTATGTGCCTAATTTGTTTGGAAGCCGGGTGTTCACTTCCAAAAAAATTATGTGAATCTCAAAATTACCAATCTTGGTATGATGTCGTTGAGTTATGATTTATGGGCCAAGGAGTTGCTAACCACTTACAAAAGGGAGTGGATAAGATAACAAAAAATGAAAAGGCAATTTGGGAAATGTTAGATATTCAGCTATGTAGCCTCCTTTGGCAGTCAAAATTTGAAAGTACTCAGAATCAAATCCTTGGATGCAACATTGTCCCAAGAACCATCGAGTTGTTCGGACGTCTCTTGCAGGTAACCTCCACTCCAACTGTTCACACGTCTACTTTTGGACTATCTGCTCTAGTGACACAAGGAGGTCATGGACGAACTAGACATCGTGGTGGACAGAAAAATACTAGATTTTGTGATTATATTGCAATAAATTTGGACACACACAAGACTGATGTTGGAAACTTCATGGGAAACCAGTGCTTATCTAGGTTAGTTTTGCTCAATCTCAACCGGGAGAACCAAGTTCCCGAACTATTTCTGCTACTGAATATTAAAAGTTTGTTTGATTTAAAGCCAATGGCAAGGCTTCCGGTGTCACTCTTGTAGGTACACTTAAAGGATTTCATACTACCCTTGTGTCCCAATCTAGCCTAGCTTAGCGGACCATGGGTTATCAATTTACGTGTCTTTGAACATATCTTTGATAACTCATCTTTATTTTCTCATTTCACCAATGGCGAAGAAGTTGAATCCACATCCCTCTCTTTGTATTCTTAGCCAGGTCTATCTGCCGGTATCTCTCTTTGCTAATCTTTTCCGGAAGACCAACAAGAATCTATGTTCACTGTTCACTAACTTGTGTCAGAACTCCATCAGCTATCGTTTAGTCAGTGTGGCGATGCTCCCAAAGTTAACGTAAATCACTAATTTCTGTGGATGTTTGTCTAGCCATGCGATGCAGCTCCTATTCTCTAGTCATAAACTATTTGAAGAAGACGATTGAAATGGCATCGTTTTGGAGGATAATACTTTAGTTTTCAGGTGGGCATTAAACGGTTCGGCGATGTACAACGCCCACGTTGGTGGTTATTTGGAATGGTGATTCTTCTTCCACAAGTGCGGCAACCTAAGGTTGTGCAGTATCTTTGATCGGCTTTAAATTAAGGAAGAAGGTATCCGGTTGATTTGGTTTTCCTATTTTACCCTTGAAAATAGATGAGGATTGTTTTAGTAAACTTTTGCATAGTTGGGGATGATTCTGGGCAAAATTGGTAGTCATGGACCAAAGTAGTGAAATTCTCAAATCGGGTATTAACTCAAGATTACCGTTTTGTTCGAGATAAAGTTTATATGGAGATACTACTTTTGTAGGCTCAAATGTTCAATTAGCTTATATATTTACTAAATCTTTAAGAAGTCATCGGATTGAATATATTTGTAACAAGCTTAGTGCATATACTATATCATGGTTGAAAAAAGGCGGGGAGCGCCTAGGACGCCTAGGCGGGGATTTATCGGCTGTGTTTTTTTTTTTTTTTAAATTTGTTTAAGTATTTTTATTTTTTTTAAAGACTAATAATTATAAATTATATAATACTTTAATAGTTAATACTAAAATATTAAATATTAACCTAAAAAATATCTAGAGTTTGTACAATTTAGGGTTATTTCGCCCAAAACGATGTTGTTTTGAGTGAAATAACCCATTAAAAAAAAAAAAGAACAATAGTTAACTGATCGACTAGGCGGCCTAGGCAGTGCTTAGGTGACCTAGGCGGAGATTAGGCGGTCGCCTAGCCGGCCAGCTGCCTATACCACCATTTAAGGTGATATGCTAGGCGGTCGACCGGCGCCTAGCGCCTAGTCGGGGATTAATCGGCGCCTAGACGGGATTTTTGCAACACTGTACTATATACATGCTCCAACTTGAGGGAGATTGTTGAAACACAAAAGTTTTGTATGTAGAAATATGTTTGTAGAATTGTCTATATGTATGTTGTCTCCCCATTGAGACAAGAATGTAATACAACAAATTCCTCTCATCAACTAGGACAATCAATGGAAGCAAGGCTCAATTAACAAAAGTTTGCTCCTAAGAATACTAAAAGACAGATTTGAAAAGCAAAATAATTATTCTCAACACCTCGCAATCATTAGGAGTAGAGGAGTATAAAGATATATCTTTGTCATATAAGTGATAAGGTGCACATAAGTACTTTTACCTTTTATTGAGGGCAATGATAAGGTACAAATCAATTTATTCAATGAAGGTTTGGTTATAGGAAATGGCTGTTATGGTTCAACGGCTAGTGAATAGCTTACTTCAACCCCTCTTGGTTGTTACGAGTATGCCTTTGTAATAGGATTATTAGAGATCTTTTCCTTTCCAGGTAATGAATTGGTGATAATATCTGTAATTCAATGTTCTGATGGAAAGATTATCTTCAAAGAGCTTGAAATTGGCAATTATGAAATACCACTCCAAGTTAAGAGAATAACCTAAAAACACACACTTCACAGGTTAAGGATTCAACTTGTAGACAAATATCCTGTACAAAACAAGTGTGTAGGTAGAAGAATTGGAAGAAAAACTTATACTTCTTTTTTTTTTTTTTGAGTACTACTGACTCTGTTATAATGTAGTATCTGTTCATAGCTACTTTCTCAACCTACTGAAGCACAAAGAGTCAACAGTTGCTTCCACTGAGGCTCGAACTCACTCCCATCATCCATGTGAGAGTGTAAACCGAGACACCGGGTGCCACTAGACCACAATCTTATACTTCAACAATCTGCATTGTGCATGGTGCACTTTAAAGTTGAAATATTTAAGAAAATATCATCGCGTTTTTTAGATCAACAGCTAAAATGAGTTTGTAATTTTTACCTTAGAAGTGGTTCTCACAAGATTCAACACAAGATGGGCATGAACATAACTACTACAAATTTTTTTCCATATATATATATGTTACAGATTGCTCGGCGCTTGTTGGGTAAACTTTTGATTGATTTGAGGAATGCACGTGAAGAGGCTATCAATGTAGCTGAATTGAAGAGAAATCAGGACCATAATTCACTAGTTGGTAAGACTGGTAAAGAATTTGCAGAGTATCTTCTCAAGCCTCACGCAAAAACTGAAGACCTTAGAAGAACTACTAGCCTTGCTAGTGATATGTCATCAGCAGATCAGGATGATGATGATGATAAGGAGACCAAGTATCGCTTGGACCCAAAGTAAGTATAATATATATATGAGATAATCACCAACTCGATCTCCAAAAAAGTACTTATCATGGGTGGTTTGACCAGCCCAGCCCAGAAAAATTGGCATAATTTGAAATGCATGCTTGTATTACATAAATTTCACAATATCTTATTTCAGATATGCAAATGTGAGAACACCAGAGCGGCATGTCAGGACGCGCCTTTACTTTACATCAGTGAGTACTTCGATTAGGTGTATTATATTGCTGTTAATATTTTCATACATTTGTCAACCATCTGTATCTATTGACTATTGGCAGGAGTCTCATATTCATTCTTTAATGAATGTGTTGCGTTATTGCAACCTGGATGAATCTCTTCAAGGAGAGGGAAGCCTTGTTTGTAATAGTGCTTTGGAGAAATTATTTACAACAAAGGAGCTTGACTACATGAGCTACATTGTTTTAAGGATGTTTGAGAACACAGAGGTTAGTATTTCTGTAATGTTGAAACCCACAGCCACTACTCGAGAGTGTGTACTAGGTAAACTCAACAAAGGACCACAAGGAGGAAACTAACTCCATAACTGATTGGCTCAAATCAAGAGGGCTGAGATTTGAACTCGTGACCTTGTAGTTACAAGTTTGTATCATTAGTTAGTTTGGCTGGGGTTACCCCCGTGTATAGGTAATTCTTCATTTCATGATTGTGTTATTTGTGTGCAGTTGGCACTAGAAAACCCGAAAAGGTATCGCATTGAAATGGCATTTAGCCGTGGTGCAGATATATCGGCATTGGAAGTAAGGCATTTTATTCATAGGGGTGGGGGTGGGGGGTTTTCTTTGTAAGGAACAATTGATGTATGTAATTGTTGCAGGAAAACGAGTTGGAGTTGGAGGCTACTTCATGGTATCAGGAGCACAAGTTGGCAATAATGGGACCTGAGAGGCTTCAAGAAATGGGGTCATATCTAACACTGGAGAAGTTGGAGAAGATGATGCGTCCATTTGCGATGCCGGCTGAGGATTTCCCGCCACCATCAACACCGCAAGGATTTTCAGGCTACTTCTTGAAAAGTGCTGCAGTGCTCGAGCGATTAGTAAATCTTTGGCCGTTTCATAAGCATGGCAACACTAATGGTACAATTCTAAATTCATTCCTTCTGTCGTCTGTCTGTCTGTCTTCAATTGAAAAGCCATTTATTTTATGTAATTCTGGAAATGAATTTGCAGAAAAACGGCGTGGAGGGGGGTCAGGATCACAAGTTACCAATAACTGGACCTGAGGGACTTCAAGAAATTGGATAATTGTTGGCGAAGATGAAGATGAAGATGTTGCGTTTATTTCTCATGCCAGCAGCTCAACATTTCCCAGTGCCACAAGGATTGGATTTTAATTCTTCATTCATGTTAAATAAAACGAGAATGAACTTGACAAGGATGAAATGGGTTTTCATATGAGCCAACTTGATAAATATGTATGATGCTCTATCTAAATGAATGCACAGTTCATTAGGCAATTTGTGTTTGGTGTAAGGTAGCAGAGAATGATAACAAACTAGTAACTGGTATGCAATAATAATCAATGTTGCAGAAGGCACTAGTCTAGACATCCGGTAGGCGCGGGGTACCGTCTAGGTAGCCGAGTAATAATAATAATAATAGACTACAATTACTCTACACAATCTACAGGCCTGAGTGATGTGGGGTTGCCATTATCCATTGTCCAAAGCTTCTAGCTGTCCGGTTGCCACAACCACACTCTACGCCATCGCCACAGCCATCTAGCCTGGAGGTTTGCGACTCAATTGAGTTACGTGCCACCGACTCAATCGAGTTGGCTATGTTGGGGACCTAGTTGGCGAGCTGACTTAAAGGTGCCAAGGCGGCCTCCTAAGCCGATTTTTACAGCTGATAATAATTAATAATGCAATGCAATATTGCAATGCACAAAGAACAAATGCAAAATTGTAAAACATTCAAAGCTAGAAAGCAATAAGTGGAATGACTCCCCTCTGTAAACGGAAATGCACCAGCTGCTTCTGACTTCTCACTAAAACATCTCTCAAGTGTGAAGAGTATAATAGGTGTACCATAATCTAAGTTGAGGAGCTACAATACAAAGCTCTTACTCTCAAGATAATGGTGTAAGCAACACATTATCTTAGTTAAACTAAATTTAATATAATGAAACAAACTTGAGCTTTACTCATAATTCCACTCTAATTTCAGACTGCAATTACAAGGAAAACAATTTTGGGAAGGAATGAACCAACACAAGCGAAAAGAGGAACCTCCACCTGTCTGATTTAGGGACTGAAGCAATTCTATACCTCAACCAGATAGCTGAAGGGAGGCGCAGAAAGGCTAGCTGAGAAGGCAAGGTACAATTATGCCCTCTACCAATCAAGTAAACTTTCTACTTTCTAAGGTCAACTAGAGGCAAACAAACAAAATGGGGGTTCATGTTGAATCAGTAGGGAAATTGAAGAATCTTGATAATAGATCAAATACAGCAAGCAATACACTTGATTAAGAGGAAAGAAGCATATCTAAATTGACATCTATGCAGCTATAAAATGGTTAATTTCACAAGTACTCAAGATTTTGCAATAGATGGAGTCTTAAGCATCTACTTTATTGTGTGTGCTCTTACCTCTAATTAATTACAATAGCAGCAAATAAGTAGTATCTATCTATTCAAGTTTACAACACAATATGATATGCTGTTCTGAAGCCCATCTCATTCATTGGGTAGAATTTCTCAAAATGCAGTGTTTCTGGGCTCCTTAGCACAAGATATGAGTTAACAGCTATTATTTGGTGAGATGAACCCACTCATAAAGACATGGATCTAAGATGTACATGAATATCACAAGACTGTTTCTTTATAGTCACTTAACATGAAAGATGGTTCATTACATTACACTAACATGAAAATAACACCCACCCATAATGTTCTTTTTCCCTTTATTAGATTGAAATTAATGGTTCTTTAGCCAATAAAATAAACACAAGCATCAATCAAGCAGCAAATTTGGGGACTTCCTTGTGCTGGACGATCTTCCTTTCAAGCTCATCTTTCTTAGCTCCCACTACCCTACCCACCTCCTTGCCCTGCTTCAGCAGTAAGAACGTCGGCATCGCCTGCACTGAAAACTCCTGGGCCACATCCTTAAATATCCACACCCAAAATATTCAGAATTAGCAAACAAATTGAAAAAAAAAAAAAAAAAAAAAAAAGAGCAGATCATAGGGATTTGTTGCTAAATTACATACCGAGAGCTCATCGACGTCTATCTTTATGAAATCAACGTCGGTGAACTTGGTAGCCATTTGTTTGACGATCGGCTCCATCATCTTGCAGGGCCCGCACCATGCTGCCGCAAAATCCACCACCATCTGTATAAGATACAGAAATTATTAGATGCCCTAGAAGTCGGATCTTCAAAGGGGAATTGGGAGGAATACCAATTTATTGAGTTGTTTGGAGGCGTTGAAGTGCAGCTGCCATCGTTGAGATGAATGAAATACAGTGACCCGAGAGGGTTCGGACGATGATGAGTCATCGGTTGATGCCGCCGCCGCCGCCGCATCGCCACCCAGCACACTCGACAGAGCCCCTCCCATTGCGTGCTCTCTCTCTCCTCTCTCAACTTAATACAGAATCTTTATGAGTCCCAACACTAGAATGCCACTCGTGATACACAGATAGTAACATATATTCGCGGATTATTACTTTTTCATTAATTAAATTTCAGGAAAATGTTGATGAGAATAATTTTATTTATTCTAAAACATAATAATTAAATTATCTAAAAATTAATTAATATGTTTGGTTAGTTCAATCTTACACAATTTTGTATTTTTTTTATTTTTTTTTTTGCAAATCATCGTTTACATCATTCTTCGAGAACTTTGTAAATACAGATTTACAAGCAAAACGAACCACAGATAACCGAAACGGACAACCAATCACGCAGATTTATTTTTTTTATAATCTAGATATATCAATGGTATATACAAATTGATAGGGATTATTCTCTAGATATCAGACCGTTTGGCAACTGGTCTCCGAGCAAGGTGCTAATTGGTTGACGCGCTTACCAGTCTATCCGACCTACTGTCTCCCAACCGGCCTGCCTAGGAAACCGGCAGGGCAAGGTTCATAGGAATCGCTCAGGCTGGCCGGCCCGATCAACTTGCCTTGGAACACCTCTCCTCTCATGGCCCATAACCAACAGGCACCTGGGCATAAGACATTGGGCTTACGTCTGGCCCCGTGCATGGCCTCCACGCGATACCCATGCCGCAAGTCCGGCACCTGTCTGCTGACACCCTTTAAATATCACATTTAATGCTGGAAGAAGGACTTTTGGTTGTTTTCTCTCTTAAATAACTAAGTGATTCGGGAACTTTTGACCCACTGTCACATTGACCGGGTTACGATTAGGATATTAAACCTCTATACCCAATTTATAATTAATAAAAGTATGTTTGGTCGTATTTTACTACGTGACCGCGTATTTACCTTATCACAAATATTTTAAAAAAAATATGACTAATAATTGAGAGTTTAATAAATTAATTGTAAATTAATAAATCATGCCAAAAAATTTCAGTCAACAACAAGAATATTCAAAATACAAAACGATACTTATGTATAAAAAGATCATTAAGTCATCAAATTAATTAAGTATCCAAAAATTAAAATAAAAAATTGAAGGTTCACGTGTGAAGGAACTCCCAGATGAAAACTGGGTGAAATATGAGATATATATATATATGTAACACGCTTCTTGGAATTTTGTCCCGTATCTTCATTTAGTTTTTAAAATTATGCATATTAAGTTCAATGTTGTATACCAAAAGGTTAAAAATTATGCACATGTAGTTCTAAAGAAATGCACCTAAGGCAACAAAATCATACATCAAATGATTAAAATGTATGCACTCGTAGATAAACTCTATGCATCTGAATGTGCAAAGTTATGCATCATACTGTGTAAAGATAACATCTTAAAGTTATACACCAAACAATCTAAACTTATGCATCTTAAGTTCTAAGTTAATATGCATTCAAATGATGAACAACATGCACTTAAAAAAGAAACAATATGCACCTAAAGAAGGAAAATAATGCACCCAAAGGGAAAAGTAAATATGCACTAGAAGATAAATTATGCACTCAAAGAGACAAAACATGTACTTGAAGAAAGAACACTATGCACCCAAAGAAGGATCAATATGCACCCAACAAAGAAAAATAATACACTCAATTTTATTTTATTTAAAAAAAAATAAAACTTGTACTAAATTACCATACTGTCCCAACATTTTTTCTTTTAATTTTTTTTTTTTCATTTTGGATGAAATTAATAGTTGAGATTTAGCCCATTTTTCACCTAAGACTAGGGATGACAATTCAACCCGCCCTCGAAGGGGAAAACTGATCCCCGCTCCAACGGGGACGGGTTCGGTGATTTTTTCGGTATATATATATATATATATATATATATATATATATAAAATAAATAACTTAAGTTAACTGAAGTTAGTTTTGCAGATTATGCTATCAATTGGATTTCTTGGTCTCGCATTCTTTCTCACTCAACTAAGCAAAGTCAATTCTCCAACTTTAGCAGTGATGTGCATGGCATGCTGTCAGGTCTTTGCTCTTTGCTGGCTCAGGACCAATTTATGTTTGAAACAAAGTTGAGACAATTTAAAATGTTTGAATATTTTATGATTATGTATTTATGTTTGAAAGTTGAAATTTTGAATATTTGTAGCAATTTTAGAGTTTAGATATTTTAATTTTATTAATTTATGTATTTTGAATTTAGACTTTGTTTAAAGATTGAATGCTTAACAATATAAATTTTTCATAACATTAATCTATTTTTTTAATTGCCATAATTCAAAAAATTCTCATCGGGATTCCCCGTCCCTGAAAAATTCTTGCGGGAACCGGGATGGGGAATAGTTCCCGATCCCTGCCGGGGAACGGGGCGGGGATGAGAAATGGAGAGAGATTTCAGGAACGGGGACCCCATTCCTCGCCCCGTTGTCATCCCTACCGCTAAGACATCCTTCGCATTTGATAAATATATTTTGCATGTTTGGTAGTAGTAGGGTGGAATTGAAATAATTAACAATATTAATGTTTGGTTATATATTACCCTATAATCGGAATAAAGGTTTTAAAAATACAAAACAAACAAAAAAACAAAACAAAAAATCTTTAAAATGAAGTAAGAAGGCAACGGAATAAGGACACATTAAATGAGAAGGAATAAGACTGAATTAATGAAATAATACATAATTTAAATTAGGCAATGAATTTTATAATTATAAGAGTAATCAAATCTTATACTTGTATTTTAAAAAGTTGTCAACCATACAATATATATGACTCTCATTCTCATTCCTTGGATCTAATCCCTTTAATCAAACACACCCTTAGTTCGGTGCACATCATATATTTTCTTGGCAGTTGGCACGCAAACTTCAAATTCCACCAACCATATGTTTTTTGCCTATATACTGCCAAAAATCTCATTATGGATCCTAAACCAAGAATTTCCTTTTTCATAACACATAAAGCCACATCAAGAAATGAACACATAGCATGGATCATTAATGTATTCACCTAATTAAAAGTACATGACAAGTAGTTTTACTACTGTAATTAAGTACTCATCATATAAAAATAAATTTATTAAAAAACAAAACAATATACATGAAGTGAATTGATTAAAAGAAAATCTCAAGCGAACTTCTCAAATCGTAGGATCCATCAAAACAGTTTCATACAGGGATCAATATGAATATGAATATGAATATGGGGACTAGAAACTGAGAAAAGAAAATTCATAGGTTTGTCCAGCCACCTAGAATTATTTTGTGTCAAAAACACCTAATAAATTGTTTCAAAAAATGTTGTTCCTCAACTTGGGATTATATTCATCTTGTTTAACTAATTGCAAACCTTATTTATGGTTTGAGAGCCAAGGCAAGTCCAAACTTTGGAGACTTGTCAACAGACTTGGTGTCCAGTTCTCCCGATAGTGTGAAAATGGACTTGGGACGCCACTCATGCTGGATTAGAGCACTGGCCTTTCCAAAGTTGTTCATCCGTGCCTTCACTGTGGTCAATGGATCCAACTGATGCTGGGTACCAACTGTTATGGTATTCATATTAGTTGAGAAGCTATGGGTCACCTCCGCACCAATGAAAGTATTGGTCAAGGGTTTAGTGGGTTGGTAGTACGAGGCACTCAAGGTATCGCCCTTGTCATTCCTGCACCATTTTTTATCCTCATTAATAATGTAAGATAAATAATAAGATCAAGTGTGCATAAAGGTATGCAGTTGGGACACAATCACACAAGTCAAATTAGAACTTGAGAAAAAGTAAGTCAAATAGAACTCTAAATTGTTGTTCTCGTCATCTCTAGCTTAAGACAAAGTAAATTTCTAAAGCAAGATGGTATTTGAGCAAGTGAGAAAAAAAAAAAAATTGAACAAAGAAACCACTTACAGTGTCAAAGCAGCAATAAGGTCTGAATTTATGAAACTCAAGCCAGCATTATATTTGGTGAAAGTCCCGGTCTTGGAGTCAAAGGACACATCAGTTCCAAGTGCAAGAGAATTAGTTCCCAATACACCAGAGAAGCTGACAATGGGATTGGCTGTCAACCCAACGCTGGTGCTTATACCAGCATAATCATGTAAATATTGAATTTCAAGCTGTCATGACAAGGAAGCATGTAAGAAACATAAAAATGACCTAACACTCGAGAAAGCATAAAGACAAGTATGATCACTTCGATCTTGTCATGGAAAACTATGAAAAACGAAAAATAAGAGCTACTTACCTTTCCCGATCTTTGATCAGGAACTCTGAAGTTTAAAATGGTCTTCAAACCAGGAACAGGTTCATCAACTGTGATAGTTGTAAAAAGCTGAAATTGGAGAGACGAAACAATTAGAGGATGTGATCCGCAATGTGTCTGAACTGCCAACCAGTAGAAAGCATACAAACATACAAGAATTATGAATTAGCTATCTAGATCATGATAACTCTATAGGTTCATAATCTTTGTTACTGTTTGTTACTGAAAGACTGCACATAATACAGGTCGCAGTGACCATATTCAATACCCAGAATTCTGCCCCAATTTATATAAGCAAATAAGCAAAAAAATTGAATATTTTTAAACTAGAAAGGATAAAGGCAATATAAGACTAATGAAAATTTCTACGAAATCTTACACTGAACTACTAACAATGGAAATAAGGAGGTAAAATAGGTAGATAACATCAAATGAAGGTATTGATTTGTTGCTCCAGTTGAGATAGATAAGTAGCTTGAAGTCTTGAACATCCTTAATATTTCTAGACTGCATACCATGTTGTACAACACCACAACAGAAATTACCAAAACTAATGCATAAGTTAGATGCTAGAACACACATTGAGCTACGTACAGATAACTAGAAGATCATGAGAAACAATACACATCAGACGTTTCATGTGTATGAAGCATAAATGGGGAGCTCACATTAGAGTTTGTGTCCACTTTAATATCAGTGGTGATATTCTTGTTCTTCAACTGTGTGTTGACATCTGCCACAAAGAAATCCCCTTTCTTTGATCCAGATGAAGTAATAGCCTAGAAAAAAAACATTAACTTGCGTGTAAGCACTTCGCAACAAGAGGTTAGAATATAAGTGATTATCTACAAAATTATACATACATGAGCAAATGAAAATATTTTAAATATACACCACTACATGGACACGAAACGAATCCAAACCCTCTAAAAAAGTGCATGGAAGTAGATGAGTACATAAGAAACATCAACTATGAGTTAAACCCGCCAATCCAAAGAGATTTTACTTGTAGCTACATAAAGAACTACATTAATCATCCTCATTATAGGAAGATTGCTGGGGATAATACCCCCGGCCCATCAAGGCCTAGTCAGACCAAAAGCCCAAATGATTTATCGGCCCAAGAAGATTAGTTCAAAAATAACAGATTTCACCTAATGAATTAAATTCAAGTTAGCCCTATTTAAGATCCAAGGTGTAGCTCTTCTTTTTCTCTTCACCCTCTTCACAAGTAATGGAGCTCAAGACTTTCAAACAAGCTCAATTATGTACATGCATTGTTACAAAAGCATACCGGAATCCTTCACCTTGGCTTAGCCCAGAAAAGCTCATGGTTTTTCTCTTACATCTTTCCATGTTAAAGTCATATCTTTGTTTACACTATTACTTATCTACAATTCTTGTAGGTTGGGTTGGGCCTATAGGGTCTTTAAACAGCAAAGAAGATGAATACAACAGACGGCAAGAGCCAGAAGACTTAAAAAGAAATGTCACTAAACACAGATATCACAACATGCCTCCAGTCCTACTGCATTTTACTTTAACTCGTATACAAATCCCGAATAAATACACACTGAGAAGCATGTTTACCAGTTTTTCAAAACTCAACACTTATGTTATCAATTCAATTATATCCAAACCGTAGCTAAAACAACGATAAGCACTCGGATCCGAGAAAAACGAAGAAGAAAACTCACAACTCCGGTAGGAGAGTAGGTAGTGATTGTGAACTTGTGGTCTGTCTGGTAATCTTTGTACAGAAGATCTAATTCAATCAAAACACACAAACATTAAAATATACGTAAATTAGCGCAAAAAAAGCGGAAATCTGAAATCAACATTAAAATGTAAAATTCAAAAAACACCATATCTCATGCGAATCAAAATAAAATAAAAACGCTATACTTCATGCTGCAACTGGACCTAATCCGAGATTTGATTTGTATATGCATCTATAGACACTATGAATATAATTACGCGAGTACACAGCGTATATAGAAGGAGATAGAAGAGACCTCGAGCTTTCTTGCCGATGTCGGAGTAGAGACCCGGACCCTTGCCCATGGTTGAAGTGAGAAATCGGAGATAAGAAATCAGGGAGAAGAGCGAGAACGAGAACGAGAACGAGAGCGAGAGCGAGAGTGAGAGTGAAGCTGAAGGATGCGCTTTTCAGCAACGTGAGGCGGAATGTTCATGCTCACAGCCTTATTTTGAACGGTGGGCTCACACGTGTACTTCCAAATTCCAATGCATCTCAGCCTTTAATTTTTTTTTTTTTTTTTAAAGAATAGATAATGTAATATGAGGTTTTAGAATATACTGATTTTGTAACATTCAAAATTTAACCAGTTATGGATGTGTAGTCCTCCTAAAAGAATTATGGTTAATTTTTTTTTTTAAAACCACAGTTAGTTAAAATTTGATAATTGAAACTTGAAAGATCATGAATGGTAACAACATAAATCATTATATTCGATAACCCATATAGTATTAACTTAATTATGAAACTTCCATTATTATTTTAGTGTGTTCTATAAATTCTACTTTTGTAAAATAATAAAATTTGTGACTGTGTAACAAATTGATAAGTTTCATGTTTGATCAATTCAACCTAAAAATGTTAGCATAGATTGGGAGATGCAAAGTGTGTTTGGAACGATCTAATGATTAAAACGATCTACTTTTTTAATTACTTAAATTATTAATTAAAGTAGAAATTAAACTTTTTTAATTACTTAAATTATTAATTAAAGTAGAAATTAAATAGAAGCGATCCTACTACAACTTAAAACACTTATTAGTCACGTTTGAAATGGTTTACTAACAGTCTGTTTGGTTCGTAAACAATATTTGAGGAATGTAATTTAAATTTCATGAAAAAAAAATTACTAAAAAATCAATATATTCCTACACTAATAATGATAATAAAAATGATAATCTTCATGTAGATAAAATAGTCATGTCAAGTTATACTTTCTTCCCAATTTCATGGAAAACAAAATACCATAAAAAAAATATAAAAATTTATTTTCCTCAAATTTGAAGAATTCTACTCCCCAAACACAAAATAACATTTTTCCAAACTTTTTTGAAATAGACTTACTTTAGAAAATATTTTCCATCCAATCAACCCCGCAAAGTTTTCACTTGGTAAGGCTCCGTATTTACTGTGAGCACACCGTAAAAAACTAACTTCTAAATTGGTAGCCTAGAACGTTTGATCAGACAGCATATTTTCGTAGCCATAGAGGCTGTCTTACATTAAACTACACTACATCACCAGCGTTCAACTTATCCAATGAAATACATCACATGTAACACAACATATAGGTAATCCAATTTTCTTCCCAGAGCAACACTAGAAAGTAGAAACATTTGCATCTTCAGTTTTGATGACTACTGGACCCTTAAGAGCTCTCTGAATCATTCCCTGAATCCATGTTTGTGGGTTGTGGATTCTTGTAGTCACTGATCTCATCATTGTAGCGTTTCTTATCGGCCCGAGCCATTGCCTCATATGGCTGTTTCTCCTCGGCTAAAGAGAAATTTTGACAAAGTTAAAGACCATAATGGAAACCAGAAATACACAATAAAGAAGTTGCAGAAATGGTGACCACACCTGACATCTTATTCCATTTATCTCCAAGAACCTTTCCGACCTCTGTGAATGAGATTCCAGGATTTGTTTTCTTCACGTTCTGCAGGTGGGAAAGAGAGAGCAATAGACATTAAAACAAATAGAGGCAAGCAGCTATCAATAATAATGTTCAATAACAAAGTGCAATGACCATAGTCCTACAACGGAAACTACTACTTGGACTCCCAGGTTCTACCCCCCTACTTTTACTCCTTCACTCAAAAATTTGATGTTGACATTTTTCTTAGGACACACAGGATGAAGATAACTTATCATCTCTTGCCACATCAGAGAGTAAAAGTGAGGAAGTAGAGATTAGGAGTCTGTGTAGTAGAACTCTCCTACAACTCCTACACTATCAAGATGATCCCCAAGAAGCTCACACATGCTTAAAATAACACACTGTAAAATAAATACCAAAAAGACTTCATAACTATATAAAACATAATCACTGTACATATACCATAAACCTTTTAACATCAGGATTCCCATGCATACTTCATAAAATTGTCTGGTAAGAAGGGAAGCACATGGCAATGTGATGCAGGCTCTGTGGGTGTGGATATTATGCAGGAAGGCAACAGTATTTTTATCAATTATTAATTAGATGTTTTAGTTAGATTAGAATTGGTTAACGGTTAGATGTCATACTCCTTCAGGTGGCAAACACTACTTCCTATTCCTTCTTCCCATGCCGACAATGATGCCGTAGACCGTAACACAATGCAAAACTAAATAGTTGTACACAAGAAACACCAACCTCTCTTTCATTATTTGAAAAGAACATGAAAGCACTAATTGCCCTCTTTGGAGCATTTGGGTCCTTCTTCTTCTTCTGTTTCTTCTTCTTTGACATGTCATCGTCAGCTTTTTTCCTGCTTGTAGATGGTTTAGAAGTTGGCAGATCTTTCTTGGGCTTCTTTTTTACAGGTTTCTGAATTCACCATAAATCAAATTTTTGAATTCATCTCAATCCATCATATATTCATATTATAACTGGAAGGAGTAAAATTTAGAAAAGCTCACCTCTTTCTCACCTCCACTATCACTGGCATCAGATCCTTCTTCCCCAGAATCATCACTAGGAGAGCCCTCATCATCCTTGTCGGCAACAAAATCTTCATCCTGGAACAAATTTTATAAACAAGCTTCCTAAAATTACCAAACACCCTCCCCCAGGACCTCCTCCCCAAAAAAAAGCCCGGTGTCCCCCAACACACACACAGAAAACATATATAGCAAATGATTTACCTCCTCATCACTATCATCTTCTCCAGCTTCATTCTTAATTCGCTCAAGATGTGGATCAACAGCATCATCATCGTCTTCCTGCAAAACAGCTGTAACACCATCTGCTGGCCGGACATCTCCAAGGTTCATTATTTTCAGACCCTTTGAACTGCATTTAACAATCAATGACTAAGAAGTGCTATACAACAGGATATTTGATGAGCATTACTGAGAAAGTGGTCTAGAATGCCTGCTAACCTGATGAAATCAAAAAGATTATGGTATTCATTTCTCTGGATATTCCGGAAAAGATGTTCTTGTTCAGTCTTAAGTCTGACAAGAAGATCAAAGTAATGCATATTTGCTGTACCAGCAGCATGCCTCTCAAATTCCACATAGTCAATCTATGTGCATGTAAAACCAATACTGTCAGAATCGAGAAGTCCTCTAATACTGTAATCACAAAACTAATAGCCAGGCAGCAGCTTTAATGTTACCTCATCATAAAGAATAAGGGTAGGAGGTTTAGGTAGAAAGAAGAACCCCTTTTCAAGTGGATAGAGGAGTCCATCTTCAGCTTTCAAAGAAGACTTCACAGCTAAATACTTCTGATAACTACGGAACTTCCCATGTCCCGTGATTTTAGCACCAGACAGGCCACGTAATATTTTAGTGAAGACATCATGTACAAGTCCCTAATCATCAAGGCAAAAATCCAGAATAGGTAAGTAGAAATTCTGTCTCAAAAGTTAATAGATGTACCTACTGCTAAGCATAAGCCAAGCAATAATTTCAAGGTTAACAAATAAGATAATAAAAGAAGGCCCTACCCACTATGCAAGGCCCCTGCAGCATGTAGGTCAACCAAAATAAATAAATGTGGCTGTGGCTGTGGCACATAGAAATTTACCTTATATGTTAGCTCTAGCTTGTCCTTGTATTTGCTATTCAAAAGATCTTCATTCATTGTCAGAGCGGTGTCTACCACATAATCTGATTCAAACTGCATCATAACATGAAAATCAGTGCTTTTCAGGTGCTCCATAGTTTAAGAATATAATTATTTAGAATGCAGCACTTATACCTGCAAAACAATATGTGGGTACAGGGTTTGGCCCTTTCTAATTGGTGGATCGAGAGTAACAACCACAAAAGTGTGTGGTTGACTAACCTGCACAAGAAAATAACTTTTTGGTGAGAAATGCAGAAGAAAGATGGAAAAAAATTTCTATGTAGGTAATCAAGAAAAAGCAAACAGTAGAAGACAGAGAACCTTGGGCAATAAAAATATGCGGACAACACTGCTGTACTGAATTTTAAAGTCATTAGCTTGCCCTTGAAGACGCAAGAATGAAAGGTGAAGCTCAACATTGTATCGACCCCTGCAATGGCAAAAGGCAAATGTCAACTATTACAAGCAGAGCCAACTATAACAGGATAGTCAATTGACATGACAAGCATTCAAACATCTACCTAGGAGTGAGTATAGCAATCCCATCAAATGTAACAACAGCTTCTTCCCCATCCGTAACATCAGCCATAGCCACAATTTTATCACGGAAGACCTATTTGGAATTTAAAATATTCAATTGCAACTAAAAGAAAAGGTATTCCTTCTCCTGGTAAAAGGAATATATATATATATATCCAATTATTGTCTCATTTATTGGGTTGAGCATTTACCTGAGCAGGAGGGTGGTTTTCATCACCAACAAACTGAGTATTTGAATTAGGTATATGAAAGCTTATTTCCATCAATGAATCTTTCTGAAATCATAACAAAAGAGTGGATACATTCTTAATAGAGTACCCCAATAAGAGTGAAGTATTTTTTCTTTTCCAACAATTCAATAAACATGAATCTAGAAAGCAAGGAAATAAACAACAGGCCAGATCAACCTATAAACAATTAGATGCCAGTATGCCACTTATATTATTATAAAAGGTACGCAGCAAGGTTACAAACCTCATTTGCTCCAGTTGTATCATCTACATGAAACTCCAACATGACATCATTTTTCCCCTGAAGCTGTGTTTGTGAGACATCAGCTAGTGATATCTCAAATGCTTGCTTGTTCCCAACAAGAAAAGTAAGCATATTCCCTGAAAAAAGAAAGTGAACAATTAAATGCCAAACAGTGATTATGTGCAGCATATGAAACCAACTAACAGTTGCCATAATAAACAGAGAAATAGATGGTGCAAGCATATCAGCACAGACCAGTTAGATCAACTTCTCCCCAGTTTTTTCCACTCACAGAGAGTTGCTTCTCCTCCGGGGTTATTCCACAAGAGTTCTGGAAAAAAGCTGTCAGACTTGAAACATCCTGCAAAGCAAACAAAAGACAGAAGATAATAATCAACCACTTCAGGCTACAACCTAACAATCTCTCAATGATAACAATATTATTGCCTCTGCAGTCAAAGCATCTTTAATTAATCTTCTAAAAATTAAAAATTTGAGCATTTGCAATTAGCATGTTACTATCAGCAATACCAAAAGTTAAATTAACTAGGGAAATAAAAGGATAAGCGCCTACAAATTGGAAACTTTACCTGGTCACGAAAACCAGTGAACTTATAATAAAGACCATCCTTAATCCGAACACCAAGCTGATTAGATCGAGGAACCTTCATCCAGGTAAGCCCAGCGATATCAGACTTGTCCACTTCCACCGCCTTACCACCGCCCAGCTTCTTCCACAGAATACCCCCTGCATGAACCTTAAGTTGCCCAGGGTTCTATTTTTCCCAGGTAGACGCGTGGTTAATAGATAGCAAACCAATTAAGCAGCAATTCAATAGAAATAATTTGGGCAGTAAATTAGGCTCCCCAAACAAGAACTCTTAGAAAAAAAAAAAAACAAATTTCAAGAACTAAACCCTAGAAATCCTGAAAACAATTTTTCAACTAGATTGAATGAGAATCAGGTGTATTTGTCTTGTTTTAAAACAAAAATCCACATATTTAGACCAAAATAAAAAAGCAAACCCCTAGAAATGTACCGAAAATGACGAAAAAAAATAGAGTTCGCAGCTAAGATATTAAGCTTCGAAAGCATTGGAAAAACAAAGAGGAATACAAAAAGAGTGAAAGAACTCACGGTGCCTCCACGGCCACCGAGAGAGATATTGTTGAACATGTGGCCGTCCGTCATGGCGACTTCGAAGAAACACTGGAATTGAAGTGAAAACGGAGCTTTAAGCACAGTGAGCACTCTGAGGGTTTGGCGCGAAAGGAAAGAGATCGACTGTGAAGCCGCTCAACTTAAGTAAGAACTCTCCTTAGCAAAGAGGAGTATTATAGATACTTATAAAATACTAATATTGGGCATATATTTTTTGCGCATCACGCATATGAAAAATTAGTATCAATTATTTATTTTTTTTTCATATAATTGATACTAGTTTTTCATATGCGCGGTGCGCAAAAATATATGCTCAATATTAGTATTTTATATTAAAATTTTAAATTTATTTAAATTTTAATAATAATAATAATAATGTAAAATATTTTTATAAATTGAATATTTATATTTTAAAAAATGACTAACATAAAACTCTAATATTTAATGTGTATATTTTATTATTATTATTGAAAAAGATAAGAAAATAGATTGTGGATGCATGTGTACAATAGTGGAAAAGATAACGGAAGTTATAACGGTAGGGGTATATTTGTCAAAATGATTTTGAAATACAACTTTTATAGCATAATGTACAAAAAAACTTAACGGAAAAAACGGACATAAATGAGGAGTACAACCTTCATTCACATTTATTATGTTTTTAGAAATAAAATTGATATCTTAAGGGTGTGTTTGGTTTGCGCATGAGAATCAGAATCGGTATGAGTATCAAATACTTGATGAGTTTTGGTGAAAGTATTTAGCATGTTTGGTAATAGGGTGGAATGTGACTGATAGGAAATGAGCATGTTTGGTAATAGGGTGGAATGTGACTGATAGGAAATGAGTATCAAATACTTGAGGTGGAATGTGACTGATAGGAAATGAGTATCAAATACTTGAGGTGGAATGTGACTGATAGGAAATGAGTATCAAATACTTGAGGTGGAATGTGACTGATAGGAAATGAGTATCAAATACTTGATATGAGTTTTGGTGAAAGTATTTAGCATGTTTGGTAATAGGGTGGAATGTGACTGATAGGAAATGAAACCCTTGAGGTGGAATGTGACTGGTAGGAAATGAGTATCAAATACTTGATATGAGTTTTGGTGAAAGTATTTAGCATGTTTGGTAATAGGGTGGAATGTGACTGATAGGAAATGAAACCCTTGAGGTGGAATGTGACTGGTAGGAAATGAGTATCAAATACTTGATATGAGTTTTGGTGAAATAGGAAATGAGTATCAAATACTTGATATGAGTTTTGGTGAAAGAGGAAATGAGTATCAAATACTTGATATGAGTTTTGGTGAAAGTATTTAGCATGTTTGGTAATAGGGTGGAATGTGACTGATAGGAAATGAAACCCTTATTTCATTATGTATTAGTTTTTCAATTAATGAGGTATTCCAAACCCATAGTAGTATTATAAAAACTAACGGGAGCCGAGAGCTAGCCCAAGGGGAATCGTCACTTTTGGGAATTGAACCCAGGTTCTCCCGAAATTCCTCCCCACAAAGAGAGCTCACTTGCAACTTGAGCTACTCCATTAGGTTAATAACAATCACTTTGATACTCATATCTTATGCTTAAACCCACCAACCAAACACACCCTTAATCATAACTTCATAAGTTTTCGTGATGTGATATTAATGAGTCAATAAAACTTCACCTACTTTTTGATAAAAGCAACATTATTAAATAAAATGTTGTCAAATAGTAATTAAAGAATTATGCAATTAATTATAACATATGAATTCATATGTTTTCATTGTGTGTAGGATTTAGATCTCGATCGTTGTTATATATAAAATATTCATTCTATAAACTTTCATTGATATTTTGAAATATTATTTTTTTCCCTTATAAAATTAATTAGATAATGACATTTTTACATTTAAATTATTAAAATATAAAGAACTTTTGTATCATACATAGTAGATTAGCTTGTAATAAAATTTACATTTTAATTAAAGCAATATAGTTTTGGAATAGAAAATTACCATTTGTGCTGCAACAAATCATTATAATATAATATTTCTTATTCTGTTAGGATGAACTATGAAGATTCAAAAACTAATATATTTCACTATATATATATATATATATGGACATGCTCATATGATAACACTCTCCCACAGGATAACATGAGAACAAATCTAAGATATATAAAACAAAAGATAACGGTCATCATTAATCTCATGTAATTATCATTCAAAAAAGAAAATGAATATTATTTATGGGCAAATTAGTCCTTTGTGTTTGAAAAGTCCATCTACATATGAAAATTTGGAGTCATTTAAATTATTATGCTTGTATTATATATTTGTTTATTTTTTAGGGGTTTTTTCCTCCGTAATTATTTTAATGGTTGACTTTGATTTGTTCCGTATGTCACTGCAACGACGGTAGTGTAGTGTCTGCACTTTTATGCTTGAGATCGTGTGCAATTGTGTTGTGCGCACTCACGTTGCTGTTCGTCTGCATTCTACATGGGATGACATTCATTTATTCGTATATTTAATCATCTTTGGGGATGTGTGTTCGTTGTGTGCACTCACGTAACCGTTTGTGTCGTCTGTGCAACGTCAAAATCCTACTAGTCGAGAGACCGACAGGAGTGGCAACAGCAGCTTCCTCGTTGGATTCCCGTCGGCAGTGGAGTGGCCTTCGACGGATACTCAATTCGCAGCAAACAGACAGCAAATCACGCCCCCATTTATTCCTTTTTTATGCTTGTAATGTAGGAACATGGCTGTTTTGCCGGGTCCCAACGGGTAGCGCCATTTTGATAATACAAATTGCCTTCAACGTCTTGAGCGTATAACAATATGAGTGGAATACAGAATAGATCAGAGAATTTAGTCTCAAGAAGTCATTTTATTCATTGTTCTTGTATAATCTAGAGTGTGTAGATTGAACTACTTATTAGGTGTTCTAGAGAGTGGAGGAGAGGGAAAAAGCCCCTTGCATGTAAGGTTAAGGTCTCTTTTATAGGGTTAGCACATGTACTTGTATACAGTTTACGTATCAAATACTTAGGGACGTATACCCGATATATATTCCCTATCAAGAACATTGCAGAGAGCAATTGGCTTGAGATCACCAAGGGTTTGGGGCTTTTTTTGGGACTAATATATTGTGGCATCATTCAGCCCCTCAAGA
Organism: Ipomoea triloba; assembly: GCF_003576645.1. Taxonomy (NCBI): domain Eukaryota; kingdom Viridiplantae; phylum Streptophyta; class Magnoliopsida; order Solanales; family Convolvulaceae; genus Ipomoea; species Ipomoea triloba. Next base: position 5,282,519 of record NC_044927.1, on the reverse strand, counting down.
AGAGACATGGTGTCAATGCAAAGTAAATTGAAGTCAATAACATCCAAATTCAACATCAAACATTATATGTAAGAAGTTTTTTCATAATTTATAAACCTTTAATATACTATTTATTTATAATTTATAATTTTTTTATATACTGTTACAATTATTTACCGTCTTTCTAATCTATTAGTGAACTTTGATGTAGCATAATTATTTTTGTGGATTCAAATATGCATTGTATATGTCTTTAACAAAAATAGTATAAATAAAAAAGTGAGTTTATTATCGAAATGGTCCCTCGACTATTACAAAATTATCAATTTGGTCCTCAACAATTTTTCGTGTCCAATTAAGTCCCTCGACTTTGAAAATTTTAACCAATTTGGTCCTACGTTTATTTTGCCGTTAAATCGGGACCAAATTGATAATTTTGCTATAGTCAAGGGACCAAATTGGTAATTAAATTTTCACTAAAATGGTTCCTTGATTATAGTAAAATTACCAATTTTGTCCCTTGACTATAGCAAAATTACCAATTTGGTCCCGGTTTTAACGGATGTTTAACGACAAAAATAACGGAGGACCAAATTGGTTAAAATTTTCAAAGTCGAGGGACTCAATTGGGCACGAAAAATTGTCGAGGACCAAATTGATAATTTCACAATAGTCGAGGGACCATTTCGATAATAAACTCTAAAAAAAGTTATAAATCACAAATGAATAATTAAAAACGAAAACTATTAAACTAGGATATCTTTCCTAAATTTGTGTTTCGAGATGAGAGTAGACTACTTGACTCTTGTACTAAAAATGAAATGTCGCCGTTTAGAGGTACTATATATACCCTCGCCTCCTCGCTCCATTCTCATCGTCTTCTCCGGTCGCCGGCTCGCCGGAACGCAACACGGCAACACCCATTAGTCCATTGGGCTCCACTTCTATACTATTGCTGAAATCTATAGGCTTCTCAGAGTTGGATCTTCTCTAGATCGAAAAGAAATTTGGGGTTAATGGCGAATTGGGCTCTGATCACAGTCATATCGCTAGTACTTGCCCCTGTGCTGCGGCTTGCCGTAATCGTGCTCGGTGGGCGGCGGAACAGGAAGAAAGTCGTTGGATTCTTCCACCCTTACACCAATGACGGCGGAGGCGGAGAGCGAGTCCTCTGGTGTGCTGTAAAGGCTATCCAAGACGAACGCCCTGATCTCAACTGCGTAATTTACACCGGTGATCATGATGCTACTCCCCAAACTCTCAACGCTCGCGCCTTTGACCGATTTGGTGTCAAATTGCTTCACCATCCTCAGGTATGTAACAATATTAAGAAATAATAGTATGCAATTTGGGCATTTTGATAATATTTATTAGTTATCTTGCATTTATGCTTGCAAAATTTTAGCATTGTAGACACGGCCACCCCATAGGCCCTGTTTAGGAAATGACTGTTAGTGATGATTGTAGAAAGCTGATTGATAAATTAACTGTTAGCTTATAGCTGTGAATTTTAGCATTTTGGAGTTACAAAAAGCTGATTAACCAAATATTTGTATTGATTTTTTAACCAAGTTAAACAGCAAATAGTAGTCAAATAAGCCAAAATTGCATGAAAGGCTAACTATTTTACCAAGCAGGACCATAGGGTCATTATGTTATTGAAATCAAGTTTTGGGATTGGGTTGGGGAAGGGGGGGTGGTGGTGGTGGTGCGGGGGGGGGTGTTACAAACTGAAACTTACAGTTCTATCTGAACGTTGCTCATTTTAGCTGAACAGTGGGGAAGGGATTCGGGGAACCATCTTTGAAATTGCTTTAATAAAATTTGAATTCTTGTTGCCTTTATGTGAAGAACTCACAAATTAATACTAAGAAAGCTTTCAGCTTTAACCAAGAATACCAAAAAAATTATGAGGATGTAAAAACCCCTGTAAAGATTGATTTGCAGTATCAGCATGGGGTATTGACTATTCTGATGTCATGTAATTGCTGCATGATACTTGTATCCTGTAGCAGTGTTTGCTCTATGATTTTCTGTGTAAATGTATCTTCTTTTTAAGTGACTCATAAAATTCTGTGTTAATTAACAGATTAATCAAATTTCATATAATCATATCATACATTGCATGTTATTGACATCCTACCATCTTATGTTAGGTGGTCCATCTATATAAGAGAAAGTGGATTGAAGAAACTACGTACCCTCGATTTACAATGATTGGTCAAAGCTTTGGTTCCATCTATCTTTCATGGGAAGCTTTATCCAAGTTCACCCCTCTGTACTATCTAGATACGAGTGGATATGCTTTTACTTATCCTGTTGCCCGGATTTTTGGCTGCAAAGTTATGTGCTATACACATTATCCTACAATTAGTTTGGATATGCTGTCACGTGTTCATTCTCGGGCCTCTATGTACAATAATGATGCCTTGATTGCTAAGAGGTGCCATTTGCATATGCTAATATATCTATTCTGAATCTTAGCTACTTTAGCTCTTCATATACAGTTTTATGCATGCGAATGACTGACTTTAAGATCTGCTTTAGGCACGGCTTTGATCAGATTGGAACATCTGGATCGCTTTTTCTAATTGATTTAACACATGACACTAACAAAACTCTTTTCCTACAGTGCCTTATTGTCCTGGTGCAAAGTCATTTATTATACTATTTTTAGCTGGATGTATGGTTTTGTTGGTTCCTGCTCACATCTTGCAATGGTGAATTCCTCATGGACACAATCTCATATTGAAAAGCTCTGGGGAATATCATCTCGTACTAGGAGGGTGTATCCTCCTTGTGATACTTCTGGGCTTCAGGTTTACATGTTTGTCTTTTTACTTTGCGATTCAGGCTCTTTTGTCATTGTTAGTTATAACCCTTATGTCACTCTTGATATCTTGACTTGTTGATTGTCATGCAGGTGCTCCCTCTTGAAAGGGCAATGGATCCTCCTAAAATTATATCTGTAGCTCAATTTCGTCCAGAGAAGGTGCGGATTCTTATATAAATAAATGCTTATGAAATGAGGGTATCCATTTTTGGCTAAAATTACATTTTGAGAAGCACAAAAGTTAAGTTAAAGTCAATGTTGAATTGGTTTGCTATGCACCAGGCTCACCCCCTCCAACTGGAGGCATTGGCTGTTGCCATTAAAAAGTTAGAACCAGGCCTACCAAGGCCCAAGCTCCAACTTGTGGGTAGTTGCAGAAATGAAGCAGATGAGAAAAGACTTCAAAATTTGAAGGACCTGGCTAAAAAATTAAACGTGGAAAATGATGTGGAGTTTCACAAGAATGTGATGTACAGGTTTGGAACATTACACTGTATATTATGCTACTGATTGCTAAATAATACTAGTACGATACTAAAATCTGATCTTCTTGAGGCAAAAACTTTGCCTCATACAGGACTTATCTTACTCTCAAAGCATTTTTAACTTCATTTTAAAGTATTGTGTTGCAAAGTTTGATTTAGCTCACCAGTAATAGGAGGATAAAATTGTTCAATTTCCTATTTTAAAATTTGTAATAGAGATCAAGATTTCACAAAATATATTATAATTATCTATTGCTTGCACCAAGTATTTGGGTTAGCTGGTTGGTTATTGTGTTTAAGATCTCTGCAGCTCTTCTTGCTGCATATTATTTCCTTTTGATTGATAGCTATTATTTGCTTTCACTTTTTGAAAGTGTATTTCTTAGTTGATTTTCTTTAGTAAGCCGGTGCCAATCATTAATTCATTTTTTATGGTGCTGCAGTGATCTGGTGAGGCTTTTAGGCGGTGCGGTTGCTGGTATACATACCATGATAGATGAGCACTTTGGCATATGCATTGTGGAGTACATGGCTGCAGGCGCCATACCGATTGGTTGGTTCCTATTTTTTGTGTGGTGCTCGAGTATTTCCTTATAACAAATACAGTGTTGTAGAAATCGGCCTAGGCACCTCTAGGCCGAGGGGATTTCACCCCTAGGCGCCTTTTAGTTAGTTGGCCAATTAGGCGCCCGACTTCGCCAAGTCGGCACCTAACTCAGCCAAGTGTTTTTTTAGGGCAGCTACACTTTATTATTATTATTATTATTATTATTATTATTATTATTACTTTACTCGGCCACCTAGGCGTTCTAGGTGTTAGGTGCCCGCTGCCGTCTGACTAGCGCCTAGTGACTTCTGCAACCTTGAACATATACATATGAAGCCCACTTTCCAATTACCAATTTTCTTATTCTTGTCAGCTAATAGATCTGCTGGCCCAAAGATGGACATTGTATTACCTCAAGATGGAAAGCAGACTGGGTTTCTGGCACAAGATGTGCAAGAATATGCGAGTGCCATTATTGAAATCGTTAAGATGTCGAGTTCAGAAAGGCTGGAGATGGCTGCAGCTGCAAGGAGGCGAGCTTCTTTGTTCTCAGAGCAAAGATTTTATGATGATTTTAAAGCTGCAGTTGGACCAATCTTGTTCCATAAATAGGTCCCTAGTCGTCAGACATTTGTTCTTAAATAGAGTTGGAAACGATAAATTTTGTAAACAACATACTCACACTTGTTGATACAAAGTATAAAAGAGCTTGTGCTAAAGGAATTCTGCTACAAGACTCAAGAAAATAACTAGGTACAGGTGCCAGGTTGATGTTGAATCAATCTTACAACTTCTGTTCATACATCCATGAGAGTGAGTGATTGAGACCCTATAACTTGGACTTGAGGATGGGTGAATATGATTTTTAGCCATTGCAGAGATAAATTGCGAGTTGTGTAATCAGTTTCATCCGTTCCTTTGTACTATTACCTTTAGTAGTGATATCAAGTCAGGTGACGAATCACTACGATAAGTTCGGGGGGCGTGAGTCATAATTGTTAGCAAATGCTTTTGTGAATACTGCATTTTAGACATGTTTTCTTTGCTGAAACTCTAAAAAGGAAATGCTTTTTAGGGACGTGTTTCACAATCACTGCACCCTGCCCAAATTTCGGAAAAGCTAGTTGAGAGTTATCCTTTACACCAAAAGTAATGAATGGGGGGTTAATGCTTCTAACTTTTAAACATGGTGACTATGAAGTGTCAGTAGTTATAAAGGAGAGTGAATGTGAGATTTTAGAACATCTTAACAGCCAATAATCATCAAAGAGTATGTGTCAGTAGTTATAAAGGAGAGTGAATGTGAGATTTTAGAACATCTTAACAGCCAATAATCATCAAAGAGTAGAGTGCCTAGCCGCAGCCGCAAATAGCCATGAAAGAAACAGAAGCTACACAGCCTAAGTTAGACTACAGAGATCCCATCTCCCAAGTTCCCCCCTTCACCTCTAAGGCAATTTAATACTTGATGATGTCTATATAAATCCTGGGAAATGTGAATACAACCCAATTAGCAATCCATGCCAAGTGCTTTCAAGTTTCTTCATCATTTTATTCCATTATCCCATCCATTAAACAAGCACACATATTGTTTTTGGATTCAGAACCTATTTGAGTAAGAAAGGCCATTTAATATTTTGCTTCAAGATTGTTTACAAGGCAACCCAAATGGGAAGGCCAGAAAGGCATGAAACTTACATTCATAAGGAATAGTAAGCACATACATATACATAAAAGAAAAACGCTAGTGAAAACTGAGGTACCTCTTTCTGACCACTGAAGTCAAGATTTCAAAACAGCCGTCATATTACCAAACCTGATGCTCTAAAACTGTTTTCTCTTGTTCCGAAATAACTTGTCCCTCTTTGCAATAATATAGAGAAAACCAATTAAAACCCCAAGAGACATAGAAACCGACATCCATGGAAACGGAGGGTCCTTAAAGCAGACGAGCGATGCCTCCAAATCTTGGGAAGCATGATAAAGAAGAGAGTGAATGGCATATATATCATGATCTGACGACCTTAGGTAATATAATGCCATCTCAAAATCAAAATGTGACAAAGCAGAAACTGTTTTATCCAGCTTGTACTTGAACAAATTCCACCGTTGGATGAACTCGGGAAGCTGATTATGCTTAAGGACTTTCCTCTCCCCGCCATGTGAAGCAATGGATTCAATGACGTCAATAGCACTCATGAGACTATAGTTCAATGACGTCAAAAGAACATTCCTTCTAGCAGCATCCTTCTGTACAAAGGACAGCGATGAAATTTCCGAAAAGGGCCCAAACGGCGTCTGCCCAACACTCCACGTATAGTCCACAAGAGTAGTATTGTGCTTAGGGCTCCACAGCAAATGCGTCGGGGACACTCCCCACATACTCTGCAAAATGGAACCAACAAGGGGTCTCTCCAGTTCACGAGTCTGGGTAAAAACATGGCGTCCATTACAACTATAATCGCTCACGGCCTGGCTACTCTTCGTCCTCACCGCAATAACCATATCTTTAAAAGCCACCGTCTGATGATACCGATCGAGCAACAAAATCATGCTGATATCCAGATCAAAAACATACACGGGAAGAACCCTCCCAAAGTCTTCTTGGGGAAGCTTCGCCACCCTCCTAAACTCCTCAGCAGATTCCGACAAAGTCTGGTGCAAGCGCTTCGAGTCCAGGTACTCACTAACAATCAGAGTGTAGTTATCGAATAAATACCTAGAAGTGTACGAAGTAGTTGCCCTAGAAATGGCAAAAGAACATATCGAGCACTCCGCTAATTTCACCTCATATTTCTTAAAGCTTAAAGATTGATCACCCAACAATAATCCACTATCACTTGCTTCATCCATAAAAGTCCTCTCTATTGATTTCCAATCCAATCCAAAGCTATCTTTACTATCCGGGGAACCATTTATGTGTATAAACTCAACTATCAATGAATTCTCAAAAGGGATAGGAATTCTCAAGGAGGGAACAAGAAGAACCTGATAAGCACTCCAAACCAATGAGGCTAAATCGGAAAGCATTGCCCTTTGGGACTTAGGGCGGCCGTGAAGGGAAGCCAATGGATGAAACTCTCCTCTCGGCATAAGTCCATCACCGGAGAGAGCCGGTCCGTACTCGACCGGACCGGCGCCTAAATCGATCCAGATATACCGGTCTTTCCCGGTCCAAATGCTGCCTAAGCACTTGGTAAAAGCCGGAGAAGAATCGCCATGGGTGTAGCTATAAGCGTAGGGTTTGGATTGGGCGCCCAAATTGAGGATATAAATGTAAATTCCGCTAATCGGCTTCTCCTTCTCGAAGTCTTGTTTAATAATCTGGTCGGTAATGGAGTACGGAACCGAGGCGAGTTGGGATCGGAAACTGGAAGAGGAGGAGGAGGCGATTTGGGATTTTAGGGTTTCGGAGAGATGCGCGGCGAGCGAAGAAGGGGCGAGAGAGACTTCTGGGTGGAGAGAATGGGAGATAGAGAGATGGTGAGAGGGCTGAGTGGTGAAAGGAGAGATTACTTGGTAGTGATCGAAGGAGACGGCGGAAGAGATGAAGGAGGAGAGAGTGGCGGGAGAGGAAGAGGTGAAGGTGGTCCCCACCAGCTTGACGGTGATTGGGACGGAGACTTGGAGGGAAAGGAGGGCGGCGATGGTGGCCGGCTGTTGAGTGGAGGCTTGGGAGAGAGTTTTCTTCAGATAGGAAGGTAGGGAAAGGAAGGAGTCATTGGTGGCTTGAGGGTCAACTCTGGATTGCTGAGCAAGAAAGGAGTCCAATCCCAAAATAGGGGCGGAGATGGTGACTGTGGCGGTGGCGAGGAGGCGGAGTAGGAGGAGGAAGACGACGGTCGGGAGCATTTCTGAAACCTGCGCCGATCGGTTCAGTGTCTCAGAAAAATGGTTTTTGTTGTGACAAACCGATAAAACGGAGCCATGACGGGAACTCTTTAGCAGAGGTTTTTTTTTTTTTGGTAATATTATATTATGACCTAGTAATATTGGGTGAACTATATTGTAGTCACTGAAATTTTATATTATTTGTTTTTGGCCCACACTTTGCCCAATCATAATATAGTGGATCATGGTTCAAAACAGTATCATTTTTTTAATAAAAAGAAATGATAGCCGTTTCATTCAACTGATTCTGTGTCTACGACGTGCTCAAGACTACAGTACTGAAATGACAATAAACACTGGTCCACTTAGGACTAACATAGTGTGCATTCTACACCTCCTAAACCAACACTTAGAAGATTCTCCAAACAAAGAATTAGACCATCATACCTTGAAGATTATGCTTGTCCTTCACATCATAAAACATCTAGTCCACATACTCTCTCAAATGTTCTGTCCTATTCTAACCTATCTCAAGCCACAAAGTCTTTTTTGTGAATGTTTCATCAGTTAAAGAACCACCATCATACTAAGAAACTGTTATACACCCTTGACCCTGGTTGGAAAATGACAATGGATACTGAAATTGCAACTCTAGAGGCCAACCATACATGGGATTTCATGGATTTACTCCTATCTAAGAAGTCAGTGGGGGTGTAAATGGGTGTACAAAGTGAAACACAATCGGCAATCCAGATGGTAGCATTAAACGCTACAAGGCTAGATTTGTAGTCAAATGGTACACTCAAACTCCCAGATTAGACTACATTGGAACTTTTAGTCCAATAGCAAAATTAACAATAATCATAAGGACTCTACTTGCTGTGGCCGCTGTCAAAGGCTGGTTCTTGCACCATTAGATGTCAACAATGCCTTTTTGTATGGGAATCTAAATGAAGAGGTATACATGACACCACCCCCAGGCTGCACCCCTACTAAATCTGATCATGTTTGTTGACTTAAGAAATCCTTATATGGACTTAAGCAAGCTAGCACACAATGGAACCTCAAGTTGACAACGAAATTCATTGCTCAAGATTGTATTTAATTCCTGGCACGGGTGACTCTTTTATTGCTCTACTAGTATATGTAGATGACATCTTGTTGGCAAGCAATAGTGAAGTTTAGATACAGAACATAAAAGATCACCTTCATGATCAAAGATCTAGGGATTGCCAAGTATTTTCTCAGGTTAGAAATTGCGAGAAGCAAGTCCGGCATCAATTTGTTTCAAAGGAAATATGCCCTCGAAGTCCTAGAAGACACTAGTTTCCTTGAAAGAAGATCCGTACACAACTCCATGGTTCCCTTAGTCAAATTGCACAAAGGTGATAGCACTCTCATCCCTGACCCTGCCACATACCCGAGTATCGTTGGGAAACTGATTTATCTAACAATTACCAGACCAGATATCTCCTTTGCCACGCAATAACTTTCACAGTTCATGGATCAACTTATAGAGTTTCACCAACTAGCTGCTCACAGAGTCTTGAGGTACATCAAGTCAGCTCTCCTGGACAAGGGTTGTTTTATTAGGCTTCTTCCACCCTGGTCATAAAAGGCTTTAGTGATTCTGATTGGGCAGCCTACCTTGACACTAGAAGGTTTGTGACAAGATATTGTATTTTTAGACTATTCTCTTATTTCTTGGAAAGCAAAGAAGCAGCCTACTGTATCTAGATCATCCTCAAAAGCAGAGTATATATAGAGCCATTGCTGCAACAACTTGTGAACTTCAATGGCTTAGTTTCCTACTCTAAGATTTGGGTGTGCAACCTGCTTCTCCTCTAATTTTGTTCTCTGACAGTAATTCCGCCATTGCCATTGCTGAAAATTCGGTGTTTCATGAGCGTACAAAACACATTGAGCTTGACTGTCACCTAGTTAAGGAGAACCTGCAGAAGAGGTTCCTTAAGCTCCTTCATGTTCCTATAGATCAGAGCAACGACTAGCTGATGTTTTTACCAAACTCCATCCTCCTGGTTCTTTTCTTTCTTTCATTTCCAAGTTGGGCATTCACAATAATGTGTATGTTCCAACTTGCGGGGCATATCAAAGAATGCAGATACAAGTCAAGCCCGTGCAGAGCATGCAAAGAGATAATCTGCTCAGTTAGAAGTAGTTCTATCTTTTGTTAGACTTTAGCAGTTGTTTTGTTTCAACTTTAACAACAATTAGTTAGAATTGCTTTACTTCCATTGTACATATATAACAGACTATGTGATATACAGAAAATAGACTACACAATCCCTTTCTTCATCTTTTATCATCCGCTGCTTATCTTCTTCCTTTTCTTTTTTCACATTACTGCTCATTAGGCCTGTGCATCGGTCGGGTATGGGCAGTTTGGTTATACAAAGATGGAAACCATTCGGTTAACGGTTAACAATTTTAGTACCCTAACCGCCATATAATNATTCGGTTAACGGTTAACAATTTTAGTACCCTAACCGCCATATAATTATCGAAAATCCACTCGGTTTTTTAAAGTTCGGTTTCAGTCGGGTATTGCGGTTTTCGTAATAATTTCGGAAATAAAAAAATAACACTGATTTTCATCAAATATAATAAATTACAAAAGTACATTATACAAGTTTAAGACTTAAAGGACAAAATAACTTAGTAAATAACTAAAATAAGTGACCTAGTTAAACCATATGGCCATTTTACAAGTTACAACTGCAAATATACAAAATTAAGTGACAAATTAACTAAGTAAACTACATAATTACATATTTTGCAGAAGTAACAAACTACAAAATTACATAATAAGTGACTCCAATCACCAAATTGTCCAATCTTTGCCAACTAGGGGCATCAAGTAACCAACTAACTGAAGTACTGAACTAAGTGTAGCTGATATTCTGTGAAGGTAACTGACAAAAATCCAAAAACTGAAGTAGAAATGTACAACTACACATAGTGAATCTCAAAAACTGAAGTAGAAATGTACAACTACACATAGTGAATCTGCTAATCTGCTATTCCTCATCTTCCTCCTAATGAAAAGTTATAACTTAAACAAATCAGTCATCTTCCTCCTAATGAAAAGTTATAACTTAAACAAATCAGTCACAACTCACAAGTCACAACTCACAATTAATAAATCATAATGAAAATTAAAAAGTGCACTGTTTAAACACAAGGAATGGCTCAGCATGCTTTAGCTTTCATGTCAAAACAAGGAATGAGGCAAATTGCTACTTGAGTAGTTGAGTTATACCCACTACTCAGTGCAACATACCAACCCATAGCCTTTTTTTTTCCAGACTATTGGTGGAAACATCATCATTGCCAAGGATAGAAGTAGAGAGATAAACATAAATTCAGAGAGGCAGCAGAGACAAGAGAGTGAGAGATACATTATTACCATGATACCATCAACTTAGGACTCCTAAGTCCTAACATTCAAACCTGTTGCAACTTGCAAATTATCCATTTGTTCTTGCCTCAGAGTTCCAAGTTCCAACAGTCCAAACTGGCAAATTGCAAAATGGCAGCAACAAATAATAGTTGCCCAGCCACTTGCCATTTTGCCAATTGGCAACTGTCCAAGTTTCCAACACCTTACAGTTCAAACCAAGTCAATTGAACAAAAAAGACAAGAATAAATGAATAAGTTAAGGCTTAAGAGGAGTAGGCTAGTTACAGCAATTGTGGGAAGTGATAAACCAACTTCACTGCTCCCAGCTCCACTGCCACTCACCAGTTCTGCAAACAAAAAATGAGACAATCAGATTTTAAAAATTATCTAATGAAAATGAAGTTAACTAGTAGTTTAGTAGTTAGTAGTTACCTGTTTCTAATCTCTCTACTTCATCTAGATTTTCTTCTGCTGAGATGGGTTGATTTGGCAACCTCATCCAATCTTGGGCACACACAAGTGCTTCCACTATTCTAGGAGTTAATGAACTCCTAAATGCATCTAGCACTCTCCCACTAGTGCTAAAAGCAGATTCAGAGGCTACAGTTGAAATGGGAATAGCAAGAACATCCCTAGCAAATTGGGAGAGGATAGGAAACCTACTAGTATTGATCTTCCACCAATTTAAAATGTCAAAATCAGGATTTTCATCCTCCACAATTTCCTCACTTAGATTTCCAGCTCAGTTTTTTTGCCTCCCAACTCACCACTCTCTGCTCTTTGCTTTTTTAACTGAGATTTCAGTTTAGACTGTGGTCTACCAACGGTGACAGATTGAGAGTGGGACTGGGATGTACCAGTGACAGCAGTAGCAGAATCAACACTGGCAGATGAACCATGCACATAGTCATCAAACAAATTCTTCAGACCAGTTAAAACATTTTTGAAACAAGATTCTCCCTTTTCATCACCATACAGTTGTGTGAACTGGTATGGCATGTATGCAATTTTATCCCTTGGATCCAATATATTTGCATAAAAAATTATGGCATTCATTTTATCAGGATCACCCCAATATTTCTCAAACTTCGTTTTCATATTTAAACCCATCAGATTAACAGAGGCAGATTCAGCTTCCACCATTTCAGACAGCATGCAAGACAAGTCAGAAATTTCAGAGAAGAAATTATTGGCAGTCACATACAGAGAACCAGAAATCCTTAGGGTCATCTCATAAAAACATTTAAGCAACTTCACCATATGCTCAACAGAATACCAATCCATAAAATCTGGGACAAATTCACCTAAATCAGTGGAGAATGAACTATCATTTTCTTCATAGGCATCAAATACCTTTTGATATGTGACTGCATTCTTAAGCATCAAGTAGGTTGAGTTCCATCTAGTTGGTACATCAAGAGTCAAACTAGACTTGGCTTCCACCCCTATTAAATCAGCAAGGTCCCTGAATTTTTTTAGCCTAGCAGGAGAATTTCTCACATATCTAACTGCATCCCTCACCTTCTTTACAGAACTGTCTACATCCTTTAACCCATCCTGGACAATCAAATTTAAGACATGTGCAATGCATCTCATGTGCACATAATTGCATTTCACAGAAGAAACCCCCCAAGACAGCAACTTCTTTTTGAAGAAACCCATAACAGTGTCATTACTAGAGGCATTGTCAACAGTCACAGTGAATATATTTTTTAGCCCCCACTCTAGAAGACAAGTTTCTAAGGCTTTGGCAATGTATTCCCCCCTATGTGAGGTGACAGGGACAAATGATATGATCTTTTTGTGTAGCTTCCATTGGTTATCTATAAAATGTGCAGTGATGCACATATAGTTTATCCTTTGGACAGAAGTCCAAGTATCAGTTGTGATACTAACTCTTTGGCAGGAAGTCCTAAACAGTTTCTTCAGATTTACCCTCTCATCAGAAAAAATCTGATAAATATCCCTACTTATAGTCCATCTAGATGGGATCTTAAATCTAGGACATGCAACAAGAATAAATTTTCTAAACCCCTGCCCCTCTACAAATCTGAAAGGAAGCTCATCAATGAGTATCATTTCTGCTAGGGCCCTCCTAATTGCATCTTGATTGAACACCCAAGTAGTTAAGACCCCCACATTAACCCCCGTCTCTGGACTAGGACTAACCACAGGCTGAAATGTTAGCAGAGATTGTCTAACATCTTTGGAGTGAGGATTCTTTAGGCAGTTAAGCATATGATGCCTTAAGGAAGATGTGCCATGCTTTTTTGACTGACCACCATATAATTTTGCACAATAAATACACCTTGCATGCATAACCACTCCATTACTGTCTTTGACCTTCTCAAAATGATCCCATACCGGGGATCTGGTTTCAACCTCCTTTCTTTTTTTTTGAAGGAACAGATTGAGGAGGAGGCACATTTTGCTGCTGAGATTGATTTCTCTCCACAGCTTCTGCTTCCACCCCAGTAAGTTCCTCACTAGATAGTATAGGAGGAGGTTGCCCAGACAAACTAATACTCTCCATCTTTACAAATGAGATGTGTATTAGAAATCAGTATGGAAAAAAAGATCAAGTCAGTATAGTGTGGTTATACACTTATAGTTATACAGCTAGACTCATACAGTCAAAAACATATACTGAGGTACACAAACACAGATACTGAGGTACACATTTAACTGATTTAAGGGTCCATAAATTCCATAAACTTATTTTTTATTTCAGAACTTACAAAGTTAGAAAGTTCATCATTTAGGGGCTAATAGGGCTTCCACACTTAAATTGAATTAGGGCAAACCCTAATTTCAATGTAATCTGTATATCATAACAGAATAGCAGATCAAACTCATCAAAGCATAGCAATAATTAAGGGCTTCCACAGTTCCACACTTAAATTGAATTAGGGCAAACCCTAATTTCAATGTAATCAGTATATCATAACAGAATAACAGATCAAAACATAGCAATAATTAAGGGCTTCCACAGTTCCACACTTAAATTGAATTAGGGCAAACCCTATTTTCAATGTAATCAATATATCATAACAGAATAACATATCAAAGGCATAGCAACAGAACTACAGAATCACATATTCACATATCAAACACAAATCCACAACACCAGTAATACAAATATACAATAACAATAAAAATCTATGAAATAGGGTTCCGGCATACCTCAAACGGCTCAAAGAGTCAAAGACTCAGTCTTTAATGAGTTTACTCTCTATTTTTTAGATAAAAGCCTCACCGGAGTTTTAGGGCTTCCACCGGCTTCAAGTCGACAGTTTCAACGGCGTTAAGGGCTTCCACAGTTCCACCGGAAAGTTGAGAGAACAAAAGACTCGAGTAGAAGACTAAAGACTCGAGAGAGACTGAGACTGAGAAGTGAGATCACTGAGAAGTGAGAATTGAGAGAACTCAGATTCTCAGAGTCTCAGAGAAGAGAACAAAGAGCAAGAGAGGAGAGGTCGCGAGTCGCGACTGCGCAGAAATAGCACAAATGACCTAGGGTTGGCACCCTCTGAACAAAGGAGTATATATATATTACACATCATACGACGTCGTATATATATATCTATATAATATGTGTATATATGTAATCGGGTATTCGGGCGGTTCGGGGAGGATATTTCTCAACCCTACCCGATAACCTACACCCGCACTCAAGCCAATTAACGGGTCGGTTGATGGAATCGGGTAGTGACACCCGTTTCGTACTCAATTTCGGATTACGGGTCGGCCGGGTTTTTCGGGTGGGTCGGGTATTGCACACCCCTACTGCTCATCCATGTCTGCTATTGCTCAAGGTCTGTAATTAAATTCGATATAGCATATATATGGAGTAATTATTTTCTATTATATTTAATATATGTAAACATTAAAGATCACATAGCATTTTCTTGCGACTAATTAATGACTATGAGCACTATCTTAAATAAGTAGTGATGAAGTGAACACTTAAAAACACTATCACTTTATAATACCGGAGTATATAATATGAAAAAGTCAACTAAAAATAAGGTGTAGTTAGTAGAGTTAATGACAGAGGTGGTATATGGCATAGAAGCCGGAGCCTTGAGGAAAGCAAGATTAATATCCAGTTAAGCAGTACGTGTTTTAATTAATTTGTTAGTTAACAAGGTTGGTACGTGTTTTTGGGAAGTCCCTTGTGATCCATCCAGAATTCCAGATCAGATTGTTTTGCAAATATTTTGTATTTTCTGTACTTGACTTACAGTACAGATTGTGTTCTCCTTAATTCACGCAATTAAATTAAAAGAAGATAGATGTTGAAGTTCATAACTAGCTTAGTTTAATTTAATTAGTTGGAAGCTGCATGTGTCACGTGTAATCATTTATAGTTTATTTTGCTTCTAATCAGTAATCACTGGGCAGGCCAGCAGCTCTTTATTAAGGCCAACAGCCTACTATACGGCAAGCTAACTAGATCTATCAGAATTGAAACATGACAAAGGTTTTTGCTCCACTATTGTTGTGCTTCTTAAGTTTTGCACTTGCTGGGTTGGTCGCCAGCAGGCAGGAGGAGGTTGAGTTCTACTTGATCAACAAAGGAGATTTCTCAGTCAAGCTCACCAACTATGGCGCCAGAGTCGCCTCAGTCATCCTTCCTGACAAGAACGGTACGCGCGCTTAGTAATACGATCATCTTTAATTTTGTCACTTAAGG
This sequence comes from Ipomoea triloba, assembly GCF_003576645.1. Lineage (NCBI taxonomy): Eukaryota > Viridiplantae > Streptophyta > Magnoliopsida > Solanales > Convolvulaceae > Ipomoea > Ipomoea triloba. The sequence continues at coordinate 5,266,727 of NC_044927.1, read as the reverse complement.
TGGAATTGCACACTCAAACCAGACAATAACTGATCAATAGAAACTATATTTTTGCTCATTATCCGTGCGGGCAACTCCTTTAATTTTTTTCACCTAATCTGAATTAATCCATATATGCATATATGCGTGTTTTTCAAATCTTCAGAAAGAAATCTTACCATTTTATTCATAATTATAGGGAAGCTGATAGATATTGTTCTTGGGTACGATACTACTAAGGAGTACCAGGTAAGTTTCAATAATTGGTTTTCAATTGTCGACCAAGAATTTGTTGAGCCTCAGTTGGGGCAATGTTGACTTTGTTGGGCTTCAGTAGGTTGAGAAAGTATATGGACAGATACTACATGTAATAGGATCAATAGTATTCAAAAAAAAATGTCGACCAAGAATTTGGATTGGCCGGGAGTTGAACATTTCAATTAGTAATCTTAAAATTTTCCTCCTCAATTTCTTTCGTGATGTAACATTATCCAATTGAGTTATTTAATATTTGACAAAAACTTGCGTGAAACCGTCTCATGAGCAATTTATAGAAAAATGTTATCATAATTTCAATTATATAAGTATTACACAATGTTTATCATTAGTAACAATTAATTTTACCTTAAATAATATCACATTTTCATATATAAGTATTACAATATTTATCATAAATACCAATCAACTATCTTATATTCTACCCGTCTCACGGATTAAAATTAATAAGGTGGTTTCACAGAAGTATGACTCTTAATATTTAATTTAAAGTATGTAGTGTCATTTAATTCATAGGACCTAGTAGTAAAATTAAACAAATTTAAGAAGATAATATTCTAGAAAACGTAGAAGGAAATTATGGTTCTTCATTTTAAAATACGTTATAAACTTAATTTCAAATAATAAAAGTCAACTAAAATATATATAGAGATCTGCTACGCTGACAGTATTTATTAATTAATTCAAATAATAAAGGTCAACTACATTTTTCTGGCATGGATCTGCTGTATTGTATTATCCAGCTACATTAATTCATGTGGCTTTATTCTTCCTTAGTTGGTCAAATTGCCTAGGCAGTCAACATATCTCTAGAAGTCGAGACTATTATTCTACTAGCATATTCCACCTAGATCTCATCCAAGTTTTCATTTTCCAAATTTTCATTAAACAAAAGAAAAGAAAATCATAAAAGAGCTTGTGGTTAAGATGGTATAATTGTGGCTCTCTCAAATAAGGGATCACCTGTTTTAATTTCAGTGGAAGTATAGACAGATACTATATTATAACAAAGTAAATATTAATGTATTTGATTTTTAAAAGTAAATATATTTAATTTGAATTGTTTATATATAATTGGGTTGGCACGCAATATAATGCATGAATATGGTGCAGCATGATGGGTCAAATTTTGGAGCCATTGTGGGAAGGGTGGCCAACAGGATCGGCGGGGCTCAATTCACTCTTAATGGTATCCTCTACAAGCTTGATGCTAACGATGGGAACAACACACTTCATGGTAAAGATATACTTCCTACCGTCCTTCACCATTAAATTAATACATATATACACAAATACATATTGATATGATGTAGCTAGTTAACATATCTTAATTGACGAGGATGCATGATTAAGTAATGGATGAATAGGGAGGTGTGTTATTGTGTTAAATGTCAAACTATTTGGGAGTATTTGCATGTTATGTTAAAGGGGAAGATTTTTTTTTTTTTTTTTTTTTTAAGACTAGGAAATCTGCCGCCATTGTTTGGAAGTATGTATCGAATCCATATAGCTTGTTTGTGTGTAATAACTTGCCAAACTAGACATAAGAGGTAAAAGATATAGGACGGGCTGTGTGGGAGTTTTAGAAATTTACTAATACTCCCTAATTTTTAAAAAATTAGGAGTATCAGGACATTCTTTCTTCATGTGATTTATTTTTGAAATCATGTTGTTTTATATATGATGTAGGTGGAAGCAAAGGATTTAGCAACGTTGTCTGGAAGGTTAAGACGCACAAGGAAAGTTACATCACCTTCACTTACCACAGCCCAGATGGCGACCAAGGTGATATATATATATTTATTTGTCTTGTATATCAAAAGTTTAATTAATTTGAGTTAGTTCATTAAGAAATTAACATGGGATTTTCATAATACAACGCAGGATTCCCGGGAGACGTAGTCGCCCAAGTAACATACACTCTAAAGCAAAACCCATACAAACTGATAGTCAAAATGAACGCAAAAGCCCTGAACAAGCCAACCCCAGTCAACCTAGCACAGCACAACTACTGGAACCTCGGAGGCCACGACAGCGGCGACATATTATCCGAAACCCTTCAGATATTCGCGTCCCACATAACCCCCGTCGACGCCACCCTCATTCCCACGGGCCAAATCCTCGCCATAAAAAACACGGCTTTCGATTTCCTCAAACCGGTCCAAGTCGGGACCCAAATGGCCAAACTCCCCGCGGGGACGCGCGGGTTCGACAATAATTATGTACTCGACGACGAGGGGGCGGGGAAGCGGAAGAGGGTGGCGAAGGTGTACGATGAGAGGAGCGGGATAGGGATGGAGGTGGGGGCCACGGCCCCCGGGGTGCAGTTGTATACGGCTAATCATTTGCAGGGCGTGAAGGGGAAAGGCGGGGCGGTGTATGAGTCGCATGGGGCGTTGTGTTTGGAGACTCAGGGGTTCCCCGATGCGGTGAACCACCCAAACTTTCCCTCCACTATTGTTACTCCGGATCAGCCCTATAGGCATACATTGCACGTTACTTTGAGAGTCCAGAAGTTTAAGGGGGCTTGAATATAATGAGCTTATTATCTCACTCCCATTGTCCCATCCGTCTCAACCTGTTTGATCTAAGAGCTTCAATAATTATATGATTTCTTTCATGCATCCCCACGTGTTTGGCATCATATTAATAAAATTGCTGTTTCGTACGTGCTCGCAATCTCATCTTTATTATACTCTCATCGCTTTTATATATATATATATATATATATATATATATATATATATATATATATATATATATAAGCATTGAAATGCAAACTACTCTTCCCGGACAAACAAAAGAAATGCACCACAATTACTCAATTACTCCAGATCGGAATCGGAACTGGAGTAGGCATTCGTGGAGTAATTCAAATGCCCGAAAATAGTGATGCCACAATAATATATATTATAGGACCAAAGGAAAATGTTCTTAAAAAGAATGACTACAAGTAAAATTTCATCTATAAATTTGGAATAAAAAAATAAAATTAACTCTTAAAGAATAAAAAAATATTGTTTTGTAATTCGAGTATTCGACACATTATGTCAGAAATTGGTCCTAGCTCATCTATATCAGGAGTTTATACTTGGGTATTGAAACAGTAGAGAATGACTTGGAAGGGAGAGAGATAAGAGAGAGAGGATTGGGTGGTCCTGCAAACATTGAGTTATTTAGGTTTCTAAGAAAAATAAAAAAAATTAATGTTTGTTGCTTGTTGTGCGCGTTTGGCGCACAACAGCGCCCATGCAGGCGCGCCTGACAACCTTATTTATTTATTTTTCATTTTAAAAATTATATTTGTTTTAATTTTTTCCCCCTTCCATTTTTTCTTTTTTAATCATACTTACAAAAATTCATAAAAAATCGTAAAAAACTCTATTAATAAGGATGCTAAGATGAATTCTTACCAGCACTTTTCAGTTTAGCTGTTACAATATAATTGGTCAACATCGTTGTTAGTTGTTACGGCCAAATGGCCAATTTAATGATTCAAATGGGCAATGATAATGCCACTTGTTAAAGTAGTGGTGGTCCATGACGCTTATCGCTCCGGCTTAGGAGCAAACTCATCTGGTGAATTTTTCTTTGTCAGTCCAATTGGAGAGGAAAAAAGAAACTGTCAAAAAAAAAAAAAAAAATCACTTACGCACCTAGCAGTCACAGCAGTGCACATGGGGCAACTTTAAAAAAAAAAAAAAAAAAGAGGTTTACAAAAAAAAATATAATTCCTGCAAGCTAAGTTTATTTTATTTTCTTTCTCTCACTTTGCTTCCTCATTGGAAAAAAAAAATAATAAAAAAAAAAAACCATTTGTAAGGATGCTCTAAGTGGGTTGTCAAAGTGAGCGCTGCATACTATTAGGTGTAAATCATTGCATCCACTTAGAACATCCTTACCACTGGATATTGGGGAGTTAATTGGAATAGTGGAAGATGGCATGGAAGATAGAGAAGAAGGAGAGAGAAGGAAGTTGGATCATATATATGCAAATTTGAGTTTTTGGAATAGTACCGTATATTTGATTTGCATTTTTGCGCACAGAAGGCGCTCACTCGGACGCATGCAGCGCACGCGCCCGACACGCCTCAGGCGACACCTTTGACTTTTTATTTTTTAATTTTTTTTTAATTTTTTTAAAATCAAATTTGTTTTTTCTCATCCTTTATTTTCTCTTTTCTAATCACACTTACAAAAACTCCTCAAAAATCACGGAAAAATTCGAGCATCCTTATCAATGGAGTTTTTTCGCGATTTTATGTATATTTTATTAGGAATTGTATTACCATATTTTAATGTACAATTGTATTACGAATAGGAATTGTATTACCATATTTTACAATATTACGCAATCTTTAATAGTATAGGAGTGTTTTGGGCGGGGAGTTAAAGTTGAGGATATTGTTATTATTAATAGTATAGGTCGACAATAACTATGTACTCGACGACGAGGGGGTGGGGAAGCGGAAGAGGGTGGCGAAGGTGTACGATGAGAGGAGCGGGATAGGGATGGAGGTGGGGGCCATGGCGCCGGGGGTGCAGTTGTATATGGCTAATCATTTGCGGGGCGTGAAGGGGAAAGGCGGGGCGGTGTATGAGTCGCATGGGGCTTTGTGTTTGGGGACTCAAGGGTTCCACGATGCGGTGAATCACCCTAACTTTCCTTCCACTATTGTTACTCCAGATCAGCCCTATAGGCATACATTGCACGTTACTTTGAGAGTCCAGAAGTTTAAGGGGGTTTGAATTGAGTGATCGATCTTATATCTCGGGTGAATGACTGAAATAGGCATGCATGGGCCCTAACTGCTACGTTTAGTTACAACTGGACGAATAGGCTTGTAATAGCTGGACGAATATTATAACAATCTTTGCATAATATTTGCGTATTTAGGATCTGATGATACCATATAAATGAGTGCATACATTCTGTTTGTAGTGTGTAAGGATATCGTCGTAAGTGGAATTATTTATAGGGTTTAGGGTGGTGAGTGCTGGGGAAATTGCCAGTAGAACGCATCTGGCAATTGCGTTTTACTGCTCAAAAAAGTATTACGCATTAGGGAAATGCGTTCTGCTGCAAGCTTAATAAAGTGACATGATAGGACACTCATAAATGTGACTACTCATGTTGTTTTTTTGTGAAGATGTTGTCCTTATTGCAAGTTTACGTTTTCCTACTACATTTTCCTAATAAAGTGACATGATAGGACACTAATGGATGTGACTACTCATACCCTTCAACAACATATTTGTTTTAAAATTGTAAAGTCTTCTAAAACGCTAGTCCGAAATGCGAGATTACTTTTCCTGTTAAACGCATCTGCTTAATGCGTTTTACTGCCTATTCAAGATTTTTTTTCCTGTTTCATGATTTTCTGATATATACATGCATACATCTTTCCCATCTTACTTTTATGCAGTAAAACGCAACTGTCACATGCATTGTACTGAAAAAAAACATTTTTTTATGTAATAGTCACATTTAAGATTTTTTTTTCGCATCTTTTAAGATTGATAAATACACATAACAAATCATAACTCTTTGAAATCATATATCACCCTTCTGACAACGCCCATATTATTTTGCATGCCGTCTGACACGACATTTCAGTGTAAACGGGTCCCGTAAACCACCGGTCACGCAAAGTTAAAACGCATTTAATACTTGCGTTTTTAGGCACAATTCCGGCTATATATACACCGTTTAAAACACTCTATAATTGCTTTCTCAATCATTTTCGCTTGCAGACTATAATTATTCTACTTCAAGATGCCCATTTGTTTCAACTTGTTGCAACCTCATCCATCATATCTTTATTTATATCCATTCCAAATGCTAGCTGGTGCACTAACATTGTAATGGATTACAATTACAACTCGCGAATGTAATTTGTTTGTATGGTTAGCAATATGCGTTGCAACACTTCATCTGGGCTGCCATTCATAAATTTGTATGTAATTTTCAAAAATGAGAATTCTATGTGTATTCGGTTTTGAGTTTTTGTTTAAGCAATAAACGGTTTGTTATATTAACATATTAAAAAATCTCAATATGATTAAATTGTATTCTGTACCGATTTTGGAAATGAAAATTAATCTGTGCAAGTTACTAATTGCACATAGTTGCAACTCAGTCAAAGAAATTGTATATGTTTATATTGTTTATATTATGTTTTTATATATATTTTTGTACGTTAATTTCAAAATGTTCGAAACTCTAAATGCTACTAAAACAAATATCATACTTGCCTCCGCAATTGACAAATCAACTTTAAACTTCTATGCACACTTAAACACTTATCTAAAACATGAGATGTTGAACCAATTCAATTATTTCCCTTGCAACTTCAAAATGAAATAAAATGGTGTTATAAGGTTGTGGAACTAAAGAATATTGAGTTGGGCCAAAAATGGTGTTATAAGGTTGTGGAAATAAAGAATATTGAGTTGGGCTGAAGTGTTAACTGAATTTAATTGGAAAATGCTTTGGCCCAACACATGGTGTGGGCTGATATCACAAATGATGTACCCGACGCATAAACGCATTTCACAAATGCGTTCCTTGTATTTGTTGGGCCGAATGGATTGGAAAATTCTTAGGCCCAACGTATTTGGGCTGGAATTTTTGCCAACGTATTTGGCCCAAGGCGAATGGAATTTGTCATACGAGGAACGCATTTCAGGCTGGAGAGTTGCGTTCCTTGTACTTTTTGGTGGCCGGAGAGTTGCCGGACCGGTGAACTTAACGCATTTGAGAAATGCGTTCCTCGTATGATACGAGGAACGCATTTTGCACGTGTGTAGTTATGTATACGTTGAACGCATTTGTTATTTGCGTTCAATGTATCTTATACTATACATGCATTTGCTAAGCGCTTTCGGATTCCGTATTTAAAAAAAAAATAAAATAAAATTGAACGCATTTGGGAAATGCGTTTCTGCCACCAAATGCATTTTCTAAAGAAGTTTTTCTCACTTTCATCCAGATTCCTTCGAATTCCCTAATTTGTCAATTAGGATCCATGCATGCCTATTTCAGTCAATAACCCATCTTATCTCGCTCCCATCCGTCTCAACCTGTTTGATCTAAGAGCTTCAATAATTCTATGTTTTCTTTCATGCATGCCCACGTGTTTGGCTTCATATTAATAAAATAAAATCAATAAAAATTGCTGTTTCGTACTATACGTGCTCGCTATCTCATCTTTATTATGCTCTCATCATCGCATATATATTATATTAGACACACAGAGAGTTAGGATCTTATGATGAGATCACTTGTTTAGGAAAGATCCTGAGATCAAATATTGTGCACCCATTTAATAATTTAATGGTCTAAATTGATTTAAGATGCTAAGTTGAAGTGTGTGTGAATGGTGATTAAGTATGTGCGTACTGTGATTAAATGTGTGCAAACGGTGATTGATGTACAAGATTTGATCTCAAAATTTTTTAATGGTCTAGATTGATTAAAATTTCAAGTTGAAGTGTGTGCGAATGGTGATTAAATGTGTGCGAACGTAGTGTGTGTCAATCAATCTAGATCATTAAAAAGTATTACATGAATGCACAAGATGTGATCTCACGATCTTACCTAAGCAAGTGGTCTCACTGGAATTATTCCACTAATATATATATAAGTGTTCAAATGTGAACTACTCTTCCGAGCAAACGAAAGAATGCACTGCAATTATTCCACTAATGCATTGCAATGACAGATTACTCCACTAATGTATTGTTGGAGTAGTTAGGTGTTGGGCATTATATTGGTGAAGTAATTGCGAAGGATAAAAAATAGTCATGTCATAATAATAATGTGATATTTTGAAAAATAATGATTACAAGTAAACTATCACTTATAAAGTATAAATTTAAGATAAAAATGAAATTAGCTCTTATAGAATAAAAAAGTAATGTTTTGTAACTCGAGTATTCGATACATTATGTTATAAATGGGTCCCAGCTTCTAAGTGGGCGCAGAGGATTTACACATAATAGTATGCAGCGCTCACTTTGAGTCTTTAACCCACTTAGAACATCCACATTGATGTATATTTAATTTTGGAGTTAATGTCACAAAATCATCCACCTTGGCATGGGAAGGAGGGGAGAGAGGAAGGGAGTCGAGCTAAAGTGGACTGACACCTATAAATTTATAGTTAACATTTCACTTTTAATTTTTTTTTTCAAATTATCATTCTTTGGTCCTAGTATTATTGTTGAATGAACATTTTTTGTCCTTCAGCAACAAAATCGTTTAAATTTCGTAAAATATAAGAGCATTTAGGTCTTCAATTATGATTTTTTTTCAAAATGATATTGTATTTAACGATATTTCAACGATTTTAATGACAGAAGACTAAAGTGGTCATGCCATAATAATACAAAAACTAAACATGGATGTTCTAAGAAAATGACTAAAAATGAATTACCATCTATAAATTTAGAACAAAAAATGAAATTAACATTTTTAACCAAATAAACCCTCTTAATTTGTTCATTAGTCACTAGCGCAAAATACAAGGTCCACTTTATGTAGTTAATAGGTTACTCGACCGATAAATATGGAGAGAATTAGGGAAAATGAGAAAGCAAGAAATACAACAGGTTGGCTTCTTTAGTTGACTATTCACCCTCAGGCCTCAATTCAAAAAGTCTTAATCCTCGGGTTTTAATTTAAGACCTTTTCATCATTTGCAAAAACTTTGACCTACTCATGATTTTGTTGAACTGTACTGCTTCGAATTCATTTATGTAAATTTATATTATCTTTCTTCCCAAAAGGCTGAATTCCCACTTACTACGCACAAGGAGTCCGCTCACTTTTAGAGGTTGCTCCCACACTGTAGCTGGTGAAACTCGATCCTTAGTATTTCTTCCCAAACTTCACCACTGTCACTAACTGAATTGCCCATACGGGCAAATTTAGATTATCTTTAATCACATGAATAGTCGTGCATTCTCATTCCTTAAGAGATGTTGGGAGTTCGAACCCCTCTTGTATGGAAAAATCAATCTGACTGGCATTTTACCCCTTAATTGGGTTCGCGAATGAGAGTTAGTCTGAGTATGGCATGGACTTAAATGTGTCTCTTACACTTAGAAATTTATATTATGTTTAGTGGTGCGAAAAATCATAATTCTATGGGATAATTATATCACAAAAACGTTAGAATAATGTTCAAATTAGTCACTGAACGTAACCTGAAAGTGCAATTAGGTAACTGGACGGAAAAAAAAAAAGGACAATTAGACCACTGAACACTCCAAATGTATGCAATTTCACCTGATATCATATCACCATCCATTTCTTCCGGTTATAATTAAATTAATTTTTATTTAAAAATTGTTTTAAAATTTTTTTAATAAAAAAACCTTAAAAAAAAAAAAAAAAGCCGCCAGGGTGGTCGTCGGCCACCCCCTTCCCCTTCATTCATCTCCGGTTGGAGACGGAGACAGGGGGTCTTCGTTTTCGATTGGAGACTGGAGACTGGAGACGAAGAGAGAAGACATGGTGTCTTCATCTCCAACAGGAGACGAAGACGGAAGACCACTGTCATGAAGGAGGGCGTGGACGGGGAATTCTTTTATTATTATTAAAAATTAATTAAATAATTATTAAATAAAATTTAATTTAATTATAACTGAAAGAAATAGATGGTGACATGCTATCAAGTAAAATTGCATACATTTAGAGTGTTCAGTTGCCTAATTGCACTTTTTTTTTAAAGGATCAAATAAGCCCATAAACAATACTTAAAAAGTCAATTAGATCCCTAAATATTTAAAATGTGCAATTAGGCCTTTTAACATGTTAAATTGGGACAAAAAGCCTAAAAACTGGTAAATGACCCACTGTTCAGGGTCACACTTGTATGATACCATCTTACGGATCTTTTTTCTTGAGATGTGTCGGGTCAAATGCAAAATGTAATGCTTATACTAGCAAATGTAATACTAAATCAGGAATAAAAATTTTGCTACTTATAAGTGAAAACATAATACTTTTGAGGACAAATATAATATTTTTATATTCTGATGTAAAAGTATTACTTTTGATGAAAAAAGTATTATATTTTCCTTTATAAGTAATGTTGCACTTACAAAGGAAAATGTAATACTTTTGATCAACAAGTATTACATTTTTCCACAAAGTATTACAATTTCCATATAAGTAATAAACGTTTTTGATGGAGGATAGACCAAGGCTCGGTACTAGAGGCTCGGCGAGGACAAAGGGGAGCGACTGACGAAGTGGGGAAGAAGGCTCGGAAGAAGCTAAGGCAAGGTGGCGCGATATAGGTCAGCCGAGGAACTGGTCGGTCGGTTGAGGGATTGTTAAGGAGGTGACAAGATAGCTGAAGATCTTAGACTTAGAGTGATTGAACATTGCTATTGAAACGATTAATTACCATAGAGGAAAGGTCGGGCTAAATAAGTAAGAAGAAGACAAGTCGGACCAGACCAACCTAGAAGGGGTCGAGGTAAGAGAGGCGGTGCAAGACAAGCGGATATGAAAGTTTCCTAAAGAGTTTGGCGGCGGAAGGCGGGAGATACGGAAGGAAGGTCGAGATAGATTATAAAAGTGCCTAAATGTAATAAGGAAAGGGTTCCTAAAGTAGTTTAGAAGTTTCTTATGGGAGAAATCCCTCTTAGCTTGTATAAATAGGGGTTCTAAGCCTCGAGAGAGGCATAAGCGATTCATTGTACTCGAAGACAATTTATAATACAATGAGGGCTGAGAAGTTACTCTAGTTTTCCGATCGTGTTAGTCGATTTTTCGGCGGTGTTGGCCTGCCGTTCGACCATTCCGTGAGAGATAAAACCAACAATTTTATTCCTAATTTATTATTACATTTGCTAGTATAAGTATTATATACATTTCATATTGACCTGACCCCTTTTATCTCACACAAGTTTTTACCATTAGAAAAATGCTTCCCCCAAGTTACAATTATCACTCCCAAATTAAAAATGAAAAACTATTTATTTTCTTCCCCCAAAAATTACTCCGTATTTATTTTCTTGGATTACTAGTGAATTGGATGACATCAGCATGAGTTAATAAAGGAATCTGCATATCAAATAAAAATATTACACTAGTAGTAATTGTAGGCGTGTTTGGCATGGTCATTAATATACATGATAATTTAGTAGAGATGTAATTAATTATAATTGATATGATAGTAAATGAATATTACTCCAAAATTTTTGGATTATTTTGCATTTATCCTTTAATTTGATTTCGATTACATTGTAATATTTTGATTATGTAGGAAAAAAGAAAAAGTCTTTTTGGCCCATTTGTCCATATTCATTATTATTATTATTCCCACAGAAAGACATGCACTACTCCTGTGTGGTGTATAAAAGCAGGCCGGAGAGGAGTAATGAATTAAAGCAGATCAGATGGAGAAAATGTCAAAGGTTTCAGCTTTAGGTTTAACATTAATGATGTTTTTCGTGGGTTTTAGTGTTGCTCCAGGGTCAATCGTTAATGGACAGGAGGAAGAGGTTGGGTTCTATGAGATTAAGAAAGGAGATTTCTCCCTCAAATTTACAAACTTCGGTGCAAAGATCGTCTCCGTTATCCTTCCTGATAAAAACGGTATATATCTATTTTGGAACATATATATGGGAGCTAGCGTTTCCAAATCTTAATTTAATTTGTGTTTTTTGTTTTGTTTTCCAGGAAAGTTGACAGATATTGTTCTTGGGTATGACACCATTAATGAGTACTTGGTGAGTTACGATTATATTCATCATGGCCGGATTTCTTAGCTTCTTCATAAACATTTCTTCAATTCTTCTCTAAAATGGTCAATTCTCCAACCTCAAGAACCCCTCATACTTTGGCTGACAAAGTATGGGAGAGGATGAATCAAATGTTGGTGTGCACAAAGATCTGCCCACTTTAGACATAATTCCTACACTGTCGTTGCTTAGTTTCGAACATTGTCCTCTTTTCTTAAATATTGCATATTGAATCAGTTAATTAAGCTCGTACAAGCAATATTTCAGGATCATACTAGAGTTTGTTCATTTCTTTTAAATGGACTAATTGATGATTGGTCAACGACGACGACCTTCATGGATCATGGTTTGGTTGGAGATGAAGTAGTCTGCGTGTTTTTTTTTTTTTTTTTGTTGGAATTGTCAAAGTAAACCATAATTAATTATGATTGAGAAATGAGAATTATATAATATAATATTGTGCAGAATGACACATCAAACTTCGGGGCCATTGTTGGAAGGGTGGCCAATAGGATTGGTGGTGCAAAGTTCACTTTGAATGGTACCCTCTACAAGCTTATTCCTAACAGTGGCAACAACACTATTCATGGTACATACATATCTTATCTTCATTTTATTCCAAAAGGGTATTAGCGTTATGTTCTGCGCATATTAAGTATTATAATCCCGCCTGTTGCGGACAGTCTTGCTGTCGGTGGGATTTTAGGAAAATTAAAAGAAACTTTTATTTTAAAAAATAAATAAATAAAAATTAGAGTACCTATAGTGTTGCACGGTGAATTGTGAAGCTTGATTTTAACTTTTAAAACTAGCTAGTACCGCTTGAGGTGAAATCAGAATTTTTTTTTTTAAATCTTGCATATGTTTTTGGTTCCTAGAATGGAAAAATTTTGATAAAAATTTTAAGATTTCAATTATTAACCGAAATTATGGTAATAATTTTGTTTCCAAAATAACCTATTAAATTTGATTTGATTCAAATTGGTAGTGCAAGTGCACAACATTTAGTGGTGGGACAAAAGAAAAGGACAAGTAATAATGCCTCATTTATGAAATGTTCCCTCATATCTCTCATCTAATATAACATGGAATTTTTATCTTTTGCGTGTATAATTATGTAATTATTTTTTTTAATCCCGTCTTACATACATGATATGTACTAATTAATTAGCTCAATAAAAAAAATAATATCACTCACTTTTTTTTTTTCATTTTCTTCCACTAATAAAATTAGAATATATTATTCAGATTCAGACACCAATCATATCCTCTATAGCATACTACATTAAATTTAGGCGGTCCAGCATTTAATGAAATTTGGCTAAATTTCAGATTCTATTTTGTGTGAGTAGAATAGGTATTTAGTCAATAGTAATGTGAAGCCAATCCAACGTAGGTGGTCCCAAAGGATTTGGCAAACTTGCGTGGAAGGTTAAAGAGCACGTGCCCAATGGTCCACGACCTCGCATTACCTTCACCTACCACAGCCCTGATGGTGATCAAGGTCAGAAAAACAAACCACTTTTATCTCTCTCATTTTATCTATTTTGTTTATTATTTATTAGCATTATTGTAAAAATCGTCCTAGGAAGTCGCCTAAGCACTATGCGGCCCTAGACTGAGGCGAATTACCTCCTAGGCGGCCGTCTAAGCAGTTGACTGCTTAGTTAGCTACCTAGGCGCCCAACTCGGTCGATTCAGCCAAGTTGGTGACGAACTCAGCCGAGTTAAGTTAACTCGTCCAATTCAATCGAGTTAGCCGAGTTAACTCAGCTGAATCGGTTTTGCTAATTTTTATTTTATTTTATATTTTATATTTATTATATAAATAATATGGTATACACCCATATGTGCACTATTTTTTTTTATTTTTTTTATAGTTAGACGCCTAGGAGCTAGGCGCTACTCTACAGTTCGATTAGCGTCTAGCGCCTACTACAACCATGTTGATTAGTCAAATTAATCTTTCATTTTTTACTTTTTTTTTTTTTGTGTGTTTAATAGTATTTTAATATAGTTTTAAAATATATAAATTTTATATATTAATACTAAACTTAATATTATGAAAATTTTAATTAAAAATAATTTCAGTTAAGTGTAATTTATTAAATCAGACACATAAAATTGAACAGAAGAAATATGTGTTATACATTTTATAGTATAGTTTCTTCTTGTTTCTAAGATCTTAAACTAGTGACAAAAAAGTGGAATCATCCACTCCAAACACTGTCATACCCTGATTCCATAGTTTGTGGAGAGATAAATCATAGTGACTCAACTGAAATCTAAAATTTACTTGAATGCAGGATTCCCCGGGGATGTTATTGCCTCTGTAACCTATGCTTTAAAGGAGCCTTACCAGTTGATAATAGCCATGAGGGCAAAAGCTATGAACAAGGCAACTCCAGTGAACCTTGCCCAGCATACCTACTGGAACCTTGGAGGCCATGACAGTGGGGATATTTTATCCCAAAAGCTTCAATTATTTGCATCTCAAATCACCACTCTGGACGACAAGCAAATTCCCACAGGAGAGATTGCTCCAATCAACAACACAGCCTACGATTTCCTTAAACCTCGCGACATTGGAACACAACTCAACAGACTCCCCGACCCTGCACCTGGAAAGGTGCGCGGTTTTGACAATAACTATGTTGTTGATGGTGATGGTAAGTGGATGAAGAAAGTGGCGATAGTGTACGATGAGAAGTCCGGTATAAGGATGATGCTGAAGGCGAATTCGCCCGGGGTTCAGCTCTATACAGCTAACAACTTGAAGGATAAGAAGGGCAAAAGTGGAGCAGTGTACCAGTCTTATGCTGCTGTGTGCTTGGAGACTCAGGGCTTCCCAGATGCTGTGAATCACCCTAATTTCCCCTCCACTATAGTTACTCCAACACACCCCTATCATCACTCCATGTTCATTACTTTCACAACAAACAAAGGATTCTAGAACATGTTAGTTGCTCGGTTCAACAGATAATACGATGATCATTTGCAACTATGTAATAATTCGGTACTGAATTGTTGGGAAGAGATCAGTGAAGAGCCAAGTCCAGCATAGGTGGCTAGGGATTAGGCCTCCGCCCAGCACCAGGTGGCTAGGGATCAGGCTCCGCCTAGCACCTTGCCTCTAAAAATGTGGCGATATAAGGAAATAAAGTTGTACCTTTGCTACAAGCTATAACTTTTGGCATAGTAATAAACGCTTGATCTTAACATGAACAAATAGATCGAATGAGATCTCATAGTTGCTCAACCTGGCTGACAAACCTGCTGGATTTAGCATTCTTGTGAACGAATACTAGGTTTTGGTGATCTATGATTAAAGGTATTGTTATATGGAGAGGCAAGAGGGCCATTCGGTACAGGTATAGAGAGGCTCCGAGCTGGCCGCCTTTTTTGAAATGCTAATCCTGGTTCTAGCCTGTGACTATTCCTGGCACTTGGGTTGGCACTGGCAAACCTAGATTTCATGACACGAAAGTAGGGCGAGTCGCAAGCCATGTCCTTCATTTGGGGCAAAGGCTTCAGTGTTTCAACAACTTCGCTCATTAGGGGTCTGGCTTTTGGATCACGGGAAAGACAAGTTGCAGCCAGCTCAACTGACTTCTGTGCTCCTTTCACAGAAAAGTGACCTTCAAGGCACGGATCTATCACCCGATAAAACCTACGCCTATCTGATAGAAATGGGCGTGCCCATTCAACCAAGTTGTGTTCCCCATTCCTTTTGCTCCTGTCCATGGATCTCCGCCCAGACAACATCTCGAGTAAAACTACCCCAAAACTGTAAACGTCACTTCTTGATGTCAGGTGTCCTGGAATGCAGAAAATCTGTCAAGCATCATTTGTGGGGAAACGGCCGAGAGAACAGGATAGTAAACACGGGAAAAGGAACATATCTTAAAAAGCATCCCAAAGTAATATGAAGATATTATGCTAATTAGTTTGCACCTTAAATCTCTCCTTAAACTCATTACCCTCGTCCACCCCCTCTTCTTTCCCATTCCTCTAGGCATCAACTTGATTTTCAAGAAAAAAAAAAAAGCTTGGAAGGGAAGTTTGGTCTACTGTTCCCGACTTTCTAGACTTCTAGTCCTTCAAAGAAAAAGATGCAAGCTACAGAAAATTTCATAATAAACAGTTGATTTAGGAAGTTTTTCTTTTCTGCCAAAGAAACAAAGTATTTCTTTTGTGTCAAATTGTTGGCCAGAGGCCCATAAAGGGTCAAGTCTATCAATTAGTGACTAGGAGGATTGTTGGGCAGAGGCCGGTGAACGGCCAAGTCCAACACCTGCCTCTCGAAAATGTGATGGCAATCTATAAGAAAATAAAGTTTCGCATTCGCTACTCACTATAGCATTTGGCGTAGTGATAAGCATTTGATCCTAACAAGTGGTATCAGAATTAAGCTAGCTACTAACCGTAGCTAGCACACGGATAAAGAACTGAAATACAACATTACAGATCAAAGAAAAAGAAAGAAAAGAAAAAAACAAGAATAAAGTGTAATCTAGCTCACCTGTCATGACATACTCGGGAGCAGCATAACCATAAGTTCCCATTACTCGTGTTGATACATGAGTCTTATCTCCCTCGGGACCATCTTTGGCAAGTCCAAAATCAGAGAGCTTTGCATTGTATTCCTGAAAGGCCAAGTGCAGAAGAAAATGATATAAGTTGGGGTGTATAGAAACAATAAAATGTATATTAGGGATTCGAATTGTATACCGCATCCAATAAGATATTAGATGCCTTAAAATCTCGATATATAACAGGCCTTTCAGCTTCTTCATGGAGGAAAGCAAGGCCCATTGCAGCACCTAAAACGACTTTCATTCTTATGCACCAAGGAAGCGGCAGGGATCCTGAAGCGCACGAGAGACGGTCATTAGAATCTTGATTCTTGATAAACATATAAAGCAACTCTAATGGTAAGTAATCCACTTGAAGGGTAATTATTATGCAGTAATTCAAAGAAAGAAAAATCTCTCCATTAGAAAAGCTTAAATGTTTCAGAAAACTTTCTAACATATTGCACACTCATTACACATAATTACACTGCATGATTAGTCTTCAGAAGGAAATCAAAAGCATGAAACCATCTATGGTTTTATAATATTTTGTAGAGCATAAGCATTAAATTGACCAGTTGAAGATTTATCCAATTTCATAGATTTAAAGTATAAAACCCGAGACATACTTTTGAATAAGTGGTTTTCCAAACTTCCTCGGGGCATAAACTCATAGACAAGCAATCTTTGATCATCTTCCATGCAATAGCCAATTAATTTCACCAAATGTGGGTGTTGGAGTTCACCAAGGTAATTTACTTCAGCCTGTCAAATGAGGACGACTTGTAAGTGAGCAGAAGAAAGTCGACAAAATGCAAATGTTAATCCAATTAAAACGAAAAACGAAAAACCAAAGCAAATTAAGCATATAATGTTTCCTTACAAGCCACTCCTTATGACCCTGAAGTCCATTTTGATTGAGAGTCTTCACTGCAGCAGGGAGTCCTGATCCCGGCCTTACTGGCGTGCATCCATTTGCGTTGATCCAACCTTTGTAAACAGATCCAAAGCCTCCCTCGCCAAGAAGACATTCAGGTCTGAAGTTCCTCGTTGCTGCTTTTAGCTCATTATAAGTGAATTTCCGAAGCTGAGAGGCGATTTTCAGTTCCTCGCCTCTGTTGGGAGCGGGCGGTGTACTTTCCATATTACTCGTGGCTGAAGATGATAAAACTAAAGCAACTGGAGGGTCTGTATTGGTATCACTAAAACCTTTGGCATCTGCTTAATTGTATATGTAACAGAAAAATCATGTCATATCCATAACTAATATATTAATAAGAGCATACACTGAGAAGATTAACATAATGCAAGGAGATACAAACAAGGAACATTGCAAAAACATCTCATAGGAAAATCATTAAAATACACCTGAAATTTCAAGAAAACATATGTGGAACCAACAAACAAGGAAACTATGCATTATAGACCATATAGAAGAATATCAACAGAGAAGGTGGTTTTACCATGATGAGTGGTGGCAGGTCTATTAACAGAGATATCTATTCTGGACCTTGATGGCATGCAATTCCCCAGAAAACACAAGTTAAACCAACGGCAACTCTGCCCAGCACCACCATCATCATCATCATTATTCTTCCCCATTCTAGACTTTGATTTGCCCATTCCTGAAGACTTGGCATTGCCAGCTTCTTCAGGACCTGAACCCATTTTTCTTCCTTTCAAATCTCAAAAACTGAATTCTTCTATATCTATAGCCAAATCAAGAATCTAATGGATAACCCCAGCCAAGATAGCTAAGATACAAACTTGTAATCACAAGATCACGAGTCCAAATCTCAATCTTTTTAATTTGAGCTAGTCAGTTATGAACAAATGAACAACCTGAACTCGTTTAAGGCAAAGGGTTACAATACGGGTTTACATATACACTTGAATAGTAGTTGCGGTTTCTACCCAAAAAAAATCAAGAATTTAATACATCATATACAGCCTCACTGGCTCTGACACAACCCAAAGATTCTTGCTTTTTTGTGTTCGATTCAGAGATTCCAAAATCGTTAAAACTGAAAAGTTATCTGACCAAGCTCCAGAAAAGAAGATTATTCAGCACCAATGAAGTAAATACACAAAGAAATGAAGAAGTGGGGAGAAGAAATGAAAGCTTAAAGTTTAAAATTCTAAACCAAATAGAAAGACAGCGGGGGGATGATAAAATGGATGAAAGAGGGCGCGAATGGAGTACTGAAATCGCAGAAAAGATGTGCAGAAATGAGAGGGACAATGCGAGCCCGGAGAAAAGGAAAGCCGTCTGACATTGAAAACTATGAACTCGATTACCAATACGGAGAAGGAAACGGACAAATACCCAAAGCCGAATCAAATTGTCAGTACACAGAACTATGAAGGGGGGGCACAATGGTTTTCTCGAAGAGGAGTATATGTACACGCGCGAAAAGACAGAAACAGTGTAATGTTAATGTAGGAAACTGGAAATTATTATCCCTAAAATATAATAAATAAAAGTAGTTTGGGAGATAGAGACGACTAAGGCGACCGGAGTAGCTTTCAAAGTAAGGCCTACACAACTCACAGTTTGAGAAGTGAAGTGAACTTGTTTCTTTGTTTTGCCCGGAAATGGTGAAATCATCGCCAGTGAACTTCTAACAGTGCTGGAAAATGCTAATTTCTATTGAACAGTTATACTTAGACATTTTGGAGTTTTTGGTAAATAGAGGTTGACTGATTGAGTTAGTGAGTTTGATTAATTGATAGTATTAGATGATTGTAGAAATATGTTTGGTAAATAAGTTATTAACTGATAGCTAGTTGCTTATAGGTAAAATGATTTTGGGGCTGTTTGGTAAATAATTAGTTTATCATCTAATTTTGACCTATTTGACCATTATTAGTTATTTGACTTGGTTAAAAAATCAATGTAAGTGTTTGGTTAATAAGTTTTTTGTAACTCCAAAATACTAAATTTCAAAAGGCTACTCAAAACAATATTTTTAATTAGCCTTTTGATAGAAGTAATTATACCAAACAGCTATCAGCTAGTTAATTTACCAAACACTTTTCTACAATCAATTAATATTATCAATTAATTATACCTTCTAACCCAATTAGCTAACGGCATAAGCTAACAACCATTTAACAAATATGGCCTTTATCAAAAAGCTAAATGAAAAAGCTACTTTGAGCAATTTTTAAATTTTAGCATCTTAGAGTAATAAGTTGTTACAAAAAACTAATTAACCAAACATTTATATTGATTGTTTAACCAAGTCAAACAATTAATAGTGGTCAAAATTGTCTTATAGACTAATTATTTTACCGAACAGAGCCTTATCTAATAATTGCATCTTGTGATGGGTTTTGATTTTCCCATCTTTAACTGCTTTCCTGCCTAATATTTCACTAACAAGAAAACCATATCCAACGTTGCCAGTAAAACCAAGATTTGCACACAATCTATCAAAAATTGACTTACTACTCCAGTCTAATTTAACACCAAGTTGCTCCATTATATCCTCCAAGTTTGCCAAAAACACACTTAGAAACAATTTTAGTCAGATTGGAAAACTCTCATTTCAACAAGTTTCGATCTCCAGAAAAATTACGAGTTTCAATTCTAGCATCTTTTCGAATAAGCCTCCAAAATTCATCATGGTCAAACACATATTCATCAAAGCATAGATCTTCTTCAAAAAGTCCAAACAACTCTCTAATATCATTTTGACAAGTAGAAACTGGCACACCATTAATAGATTATTTGCTTGTTCATGAACGAATTGTGAATATAGCTTATTGTTTGTGAACATAGACTATTGTTTGTGAATATAATGAATGAACTGTGAACATATATTATTTTTTGTTCATGAATGAATTGTGATCATGAAAATCCGCATATGTTTGGTTATTAAGCGTTGATGAACATGAACAAACAAATTCGTGAACGTGTTCATTAACGAACATGTTTGTAAATGTGTTCACAAATGTAAACTAACTAAAGAACTCTTAATAAAAGAACACGAATAAGATTTTCAAAAATTTTAGCAAATAAACACGAACGCAAACACTTCAAAAATCTTAACAAACAAACACGAGCAACCTCCGTTCGTTCACTTTCGGTTCATTAACAGCGATACATAATCTCCTCACCTTCAGATTTTCCACATCCTTACTCGACAAGATAGTAGAAGAGTTAATCACAATGACATAGCTGCCAATTAGATGGAAGAACTAGACGACCAGTGTTTGTTATCCATAAAGAACTAATTATATTGGATAAAACTCTCACTATAATTGTTAAAACTCGACCATATATACTTACTCATAATTTATCACTTAAAAACTAATTGAGTTGCGGTATAACCAGCCTATTTCAATGCTACTTAGACGAAGAGTAGTCTGTAGAGACCATATTATTTTGTGTTTAAAAAGAGACATGAATTTATTGGTCGAGGCCCATGAGTTGAGGACATCATTTGGACTTGTACCTAAGAAAAACAATGGTTAAGTGATCAATTGGGCTCAAGAAATTAATATTCCCCTAAATGAATCATTGGCCGACCATGACATTATAAAAAATATTGGCTAAAAGATTTAGTACTCCGTATTATTTTGTTGATCATTTTTAAATTTTATTTTAATACTCAATTAATTCGATCATTTTGTTATTGATGTTAATAATTAATTCAAAACATACATTAAGTAAATTGTATTTTATAAGGGGAAAATGGTTAAATAAGAGTATAAATTGTACCTACGAAGTCAATTAGACCCTTAAAATTTTAAAAGTTGTAATTAAACTCAAAAATATTTTATTTTGGAGCAATGAAACTCACACGCCTATTGGTGACTTGTAATTGCAAGTCAACTAACAGGTTTGCGGATTTTATTGCTCCAAAATAATATGTTTGTGGGTTTAATTGCAATTTTTGAAAGTTTAATGGCTTAATTAACTTTTTAGGTAAAGTTCAGAAGCTTATTTGGCCATTTTCCTTTTATATAAGAGAGATAGAACAAATATTTGCCAAATTGTAATAACATAAACACTAAGTAAATATTTTTGGGAAAAGCTTTTTGGGAAAATATTTTGTTTTTCATAATTTCAAATGAAACACCGAAAAAGAGTTGCCGCCTTCGCCTAAGTCCTTAACTTCATCAATCAAGAAGGTAGTTTATGAGTGAATGTTTGGTTTCAAATTTAAGTATCACTCTACAATCTCTTGTGGGGCTTACACTTGAGATTTTTTTGGGTTCCCTTAGGACCTTATCACGTAACGGGCCTTCACGACATCAGGTAACTTCCTCCTCCGCTAGGCCGGCACGAGAGTCGATACTCAATTCAAGCCCTTAACTCCATCACGAAAGTTTTAAAAAAAATAACTCTAACTTAAATATCACTCCAACCGCAATCTATAATGAAGACGATGTCGGATCGTATCAGTTTTCCACACAAAATTTGCAATAGGTCACGTGATGAATGTCTTCGGAAGAGAAGTTGACGTTTCGAAGTTGAGGAGTTGCAAAACCTGTCGTTGGTGTTCAACAGCCACAGGGGAGTGAAATGGCCCATTTCCAATGCAATGCTCAGCTACTCATTGCTATCTTCTTGTTCCCATCTCCTTGTCCTCTTTTGTGTTAACGAATTTGTGTTCCTCTCCTTTTCTTTCGTCTTCGTTTTCCTTTTCTTGGATGCCACTTTAACACTTTTGACCATGGCCAATCCTAAAAACATATAGCAATTGAAAGATGTTTTTTTATCTCATTAAAAATCTAAACTGACCTTTTCATTGGGATCTAACTCTAATATTGAATTGAAATATGTGTTTAGTCCATTAAAAGTATAAACTGATAATTATATCATACATTTAATATTTATATATATTATACTTAACCATAGATATATGGTCTCTTATTCTCATAAAAATGTAATTTTCAGAGTTATCTATTTGCATGTTACCGCTGATTTGACACTGATTAGACTTTATGTATATTTTTTTAAAATGTGACAATAATTTGACATGAAAATTTGTTCTCCGTACAATTTTGAACAAAAAATTAAAATCCTGAATGAAGATAACCGTGTTGTCTCTATTTGGAACCTAGCACAACCATGGCTATAGATTTTTTCATTTTGACACTTTTTTCTTTAGTCTTTGACTTCAAAATTATACCATAATTTTTTTCATTTGTCAAATCTGTTGACCAGCTATCAAATTCAAGGCTAAAGTTATAATTGTTATATGCATGCTAGCATTTTTAAAATGTCATCAATTAGCCTAATGCACTCAAAATTCTCAAACAATTAAAATCATAAGCACAAGCGGCACAAAAGAGGAAATTGAGCTCTCAATAGAAGGTGGAGTTTGATTTTGAATCTTAATTGGAGAATTTTGATTATAATTTATAAAGAGGAAGGTTTTCCTAAGAATAGAAAATTATCATCAACAAATAATAAATGTGTCACCTTTGGTGCCCCTTGCCACTACTATCCTATGAATTTGACCCATAAAGAAAGAGATAACAACACAAGTTTAAACCCCCAACCTTAAGTATAACAACATAAGTTTTTAACCATCAAACTGCCACATATCTTGTGTATTGGAAGGAAGGATGTACTATTTATTCGTGTGGAGATCATTGACACATCCAAATAGTGGGTAACCCAATTGGGTAGTTCAAGTGGCAAGTGAGTTCCCTTTGTGGGGAGGAATTTTGGGAGAACCCGGGTTCAATTCTCACAAGTGAAGATAGTGAGCGGACATGTGTATTGCGATGTCTTATATATTGTCAACCGTACCCTCTCTTTAAGATATCTTCCCTTGGTTCACAGCCTCCCTCTTGGTCTAGTGGTCTATGACCCTAACCTTTAACACATATATCAAGGTACCTTGTTATAACAAATGACAACTTTATTTTCTTATATTGTAAGATAATAATTCATACCTAGCTAGACAATCGCGGAATTCTAGTATAATTGAATATACATATTTTGCCATAACCACAAGACCGATTGTAAAGAAATAAAGATTCTATAAATCCAATTGAAAAATATATTTTCACTTGAAATGACTACTACAGTTATAATATAATCACAATGTTGATTCGTTAAATTACGTGTGTAGGGCGGGCCACAGGCCAGTATGGCAGTAGTTAGCCGTTACAGTTTTTGCACACAGACACAGACACAAACACAAACACACATCGGTATACGCTATTTAAAAAAAAAAATACTCTGTAATATGATTCTGATGATGAAAAGAAACTTCGTTAAATAAAAAAATAGAATAAAATAATGAAAGGTAGAAATGTGTGAGGTGGCAGGCAATTAAGCCGGCAGTAATAAATACAAGACGAGAATCCAATCCAACCTTTTTCCCCCTTTTCTTCGTTTGATTAATTAAACAACAATTCAAGAAGAAGTATATAATTATACTGTGGTGAACGATGACCCATGCCAGAGAAGAAAGAGTGGGAAAGGGAGACCCACTAAAGCACCATTTTCTGATGTTATGTTGCATGGAACATGAACAGATTCTTATCTGTACCACACATACATACATACATACATTCATACATTTTTAATTAATTATATTCTCTTTCCATTAATTCCAACTGGCCTCCCTGTTTCAATTCAATTCGAAAAATACTACTAATTGGGGTGTCTAAGAGAAGGAGAAGCTCAATGGGAATGTTGTGGAGCCCGGGGCCATGGCCAAGAACTCGGCCTGCTCGTCCATGGCGGACCCAAACATATTGCAATACCCTTCATCTTGAACATGATGATGAGGCGGCAGATTTGTTTGGGCAATTGAGGAAGGCGGCGGTGGCGGCAAGACATGATGATGATGATGATGATGTTTGTTGGAGTAAAGTGGGCTGTCCGCTGTGGTGGTGGCGCTGCCCAGATTAACATCAATAATGCTGTTGTTCTCACTTACGTTGTTGTTGTTGTTGTTCCAAGATCCCTCTGTTTCTTTGTTCAGATTAATAATCATGGCGCTGCCTGGTCCACTCCCCTTTGATTCCCTGCTCCTCAGTGCCATTAACTGCAGCTACCATCATATCACATGCAATCATATTTCAAGTAATCCTTTTTTTTACAATATATACACATAGGACATAGGCTAGCAAAGGTCAAATCCAACATCATATAGCTACAAAATTATTGGACAAAGGCTGATAAAGGGCTAAATCCAGCCCCATCACTTCTGTAATGGTGTTATATAAGAAAATAAAGTTAGGCCTTAGCTACTTACTAATTACTATAACATTTGGACGGTATCAAAGTCAGGTTACTAGTGTTATACAGTAAAGGAGATATGGATCTATAGATAAATGTATATATAATTAATTACCTCTGAGTGGAGCTTTTTGTTTTGAGACTTAAGGGCATCATTATCAGCAGAGAGAGCCTCAAATTGTCTCTTCAACAATTCATAATCCTTCTCCAATTGCTTAGTCTTAGACCTGGCGCGTCTGTTCTGGAACCAAATAGCGATCTGTCTCGGCTGCAAACCCAAAGCCCTAGCCAGCTGCATTTTCCTCTCCGGCTCAAGCTTGTTGCCCACCTCGAAGCTCTTCTCCAGCGCCTTCACTTGCTCCAAGCTCAGCCGCCGCTTCTTCTCCCCCAGCTGCGAGCACCCGTCGTCCGACGTGTCATCGTCCACTTGATGATGATGATGATGCTGATTCTCCCACGGCCTCTCCAAGCCCGTGAACGACACGGATCTCCTCATTAACAGCGTCGAAACATTGGCGGCGCCGTTGAAGTCGTGATGGTGATGAGAGAAGTGGTTTTCTTCTTCTGGGTTTTGGAATGTGATGGAAGTTTCCGGCGGCGGCGGAAGGGGAGGGACAAACGCCGCCATGATGCCGTTGCCGGAAATCATGTTCATCATGCAATATATATATATATATAATGTTTACGTACAAAAAAAATCGCAAATAAGATAAATTGAAGAGTTTCCTTTGTATAAAAATATGCAATGATGTGGTCTGCTCTATCTTGCTCGATCCTGTTATTGAAAGGGAGAGAAATAGAGAGAGAGAGAAAGTCAGAGGCTATTAGGATAGCCTTATGGCGAGCAAGAAAGAGAGAGAGAGAGATGATGTTATGGAGTGGGAACATGAAGGGGGAAGGAGAACATGGGGTGGCAAGATGTCAAGACTGGAAGCCAGCGAGTATTAGGGGGATATAATGTGAAGTCTCACTATTTTATTCAGATATTCTTCTTACCTGCAATGTGATCTTGCTTTGCTAATATGGATCATTATATTTCTTAGACTCACTTGTTTGTGCTTTAGAGTTTACCCTATTCTATTGCAAATAGCTAGCTCTATGGCTTTTTAGGATATATATAATAGCCAGCAGCACGAAGTGGTTCTCCCAAATAAGAGATCATCACATCCACAGAGTTAGTAGTGCTGATTTTCAATATCAGGTTGATCGAATTTTAATTTAATACAGTTTTATTGAAATTTGGTATTCACATTTTGTTTTAAGAATCACACAAAATATAAGGGTCTACATCATATTTGACATCAAATTCCAATGAATTGGACTAGGTATAAAAGTGGTCGGGAGTGTGGACAACTCACAAGGTGCAATAGATGGATTCTATATTTGTACCATGTAAAACTAGCTATGTCTCCAAAATTTTTAAATTATTTCACCTGATCTCCCCCAAGAAACTTATAAGTCTACTTCTATATCATATCGTTTTCACATTAATTACTTGCTACCAAACACAACACTGTTTGATACGGAGCACTATATGTAATTAAAATTTTGGTATAAACAATTGGGGTTTTAAAATTTACATTTAAACATATACACACATGTAGTCTTATGCTTTGTTTAGTAAAATGATCCATTGCATTATCTTAACTTTAGTTTCTTAAAAAGTTTTAATTGAAATAGTAAACCTTACCCGGTTACCCCTTTTTATTTCTTGATTTTTAATATTATTTTCAACGCTCTAATCATATCATAAAATATGTGTCACTGTTCCCAAAGAGGAAATAACTTGTAGGCATTTGTCTCCTCTTCTTTGACGTGTGGACTTCTTAAATCAAAAGGGCCATAGGATGGGGGAAGAAACTTTAATTTGTGGAGATGGAAGGTTGTTCATAAAGAAAATCAGAAAATGGAATTTGGAGAAAAGAAATTCCGCAAAAAGGAATTTAAAGAAAAAAGAAGGAGAAGAAAATGATGGAGCCAAATAATTTGTAGTCCAGCGGCATAACTATGACTCTTTCAAATAGGAGGTTATTACATATTTTAAATTAGAGGTCAATATTTTAACTTTATGAAAACATTGACTCTTTGTGCTTCAGTATGTATGCACAAATTTACATTGTAGAACAGTCGATATTCACTAAAAATTGATGGAAATAAAAATGTTGCGTGTAATATATATATATACCAAGTATTTGTTATTGTTAGTTACGATAAAAAGGAAAAGGTGAAAAAGGGAGAAGAAAAGTCGGCATCCAAATACCCAAATTGAGGAAACCTATTGAAATTCGGTAAACCCCAAGTCTTCATTTATTGGGTAAAAAGGTAACTTTAGGATCACAGACGGTTTTGTGTCCCCTCCCATTATATTTCATGTTTTACCTTATAGTATGTTGGATCCAAGTGGATGTGAGTTTTTAAACAATTATCATAATATATAAAAAAAAAGAGTGATGCAATATTCCTTCTAAATTAATTACCTATTACCGAGTAATATTTATCATTTGTATTGTATAATGTTGTGATCAAATGCTTATCACTCACGCCAAAAATTATGGCTAATAGTAAAGACGTAACTTATTTCCTTACTTGTAGATCATTATCACATTGTACGAGACAGACTTGGTGCTGGACTTCGCCCTTAATGCTTTATCGGCCTCCGCCCAACAATCCTTAGCTACCGGGTACTACACATGGCCCTTTTACTGGCCATGCCCAAGATATAACATTACTTGATTTGTTTTATTTATTTATTTGATTAATATGATTTTCACCATGTGACTTAGTAATAAAGTACTTTTTTATCCATTGATTATTATGAATTGACTTATCCAATCTCACATAAAAAAAAAGAATTTACTTATTAATAAAATGCGAATCATATAGTACTGCCTGATAAAAAAAAATTGTTTTATGTAACTTGATCAATAAGTAAATTCTTGTTTAACGGTTTCATGAATAGCTAATGGTATAAAGGTGGTGAACATTAAGAAATAAATTGCATTTTTCTAAAAAGAGATACTAATTAACTTTGTTAGGTTTTCAAAAAATAATAATAATAACTTTGTTATAATTTGTGTTTAAGTTGGTGATGTTGTTGACTTAATAATCACGACATTACAAATTTGATGTCTAGCAGGAGCAGTCCATTGGCCTTCATGATTTGAGTAGTGGATCAACTATGGACACTTTAAGTTGCTTTATCTTATTATGATTTTTTGCTAACTAGAGTCATAATGCAAAGTTTACCCAGTGCACACCTTTGAGTAGTGACGGTGGATTTCCCTCGTCATTAAAAATTATTTATAATTTATAATTTAATATTCATTTATTTTCGACTAATAAATAAACTTTATATACTCCGTATTTAACAAGTCTATTAAACAAAAAGTTGAATTTATAAATATTAAAGACAATAAACGGGTAAAATATTTAATTTGATAAAATAATAAATATGTATGGTAAAATGGGATAGAGCAAATAAAAAATAACAAGTATTAAAATCGTTTTCAAATTACTCCGTAGTAATTAAAGCTAATGGCACATTAAACATTTCCGTCATGACTGGTCTATTAGTTTACATTCATACAGAAAATGACTCTAAGGAAGGTCAACGCTTACGCATGATTCATTTTTAATTTCCGAATTATAATGATTTATTTTGGGTCACATGAAAATTTTACTCACTACTCAAGAATATGTATTGTGTAAATCTCGTTCATTCATAATAGCTCACAAATATTATAATAATATTTTCCCTTTTAGCTATTCAATTGATTTGCTATATTTTCAATCTTTGGCTTTTAAAATGTTTCATTTTTAATTCGAAATGTCTTTAAGAGAGTATTCGATCAATAGTTATACCATGGATTCATCACAATTTATATATAAAATGTTCACAATTCAAATTATGAACATTCATTCTGTAAATTGTGAATATTTAATTGTGAACATTCAGTATATAAACTGTGAGCATTCAATAGATAAATTGTGTATTTTGAATTCGAGTCCACAAAATAATTTGCCGTATTTGATTCAAGTTATCTCAAATAAACATGGTAATGATACATAATAAATGTTTTCGTTGAAGTTATTTGAGATTCTAAGGTATTGCAACCTGTCTTTCACATCAGCATTTTTTCTTGTCTTGACGGAATGTGATTAATTCGATTTTTTTTTTTAGGTTATCTAAGATTTCATTGAATTTAACTAATTATTATTATTATTGTTTTTTTTTTTTGCCCTCACCCTCTAGTTTTTTTTTTATTTAAAAAAAGTAAATAAAGTCTTGCATATCCATTATTTAGGTGAACACACTATTTTACTTTATTTTTTAAAATTTTATTATTAATACCTATTTTAATAAATAAATAGGAAAGTTCAACCGTGCCAAATAGGCATCATGGCAGTTTCTAAAAACAATAAGATATTCATTTAATTGGATATAATATCTACTTTCAATGTAACTCTTGTTAATAAAAAATATTTAATTGTTGCAAAGAAACATTTATTTTGTTAGTTTTAACGAGAAGTCTTGATTGTTTTAGAATTATAGGGAGAAAAATATTACTTTATTAAAATTAAAATTCTAATTAAATTTAAAAACATTTCAACGAATCAAGACTCATTGTTAAAACCAATAATTAAATGTTGCATGTTTCTTTGTAAGTTGTAACACTTAAATACTTCTTATTAAATATAGTTACATTTGAACCGTATCACAAGTCATTAAATGACCACCTTACTCCATATATATAGAGTTTCTCCGGTGCCAAATACTAAAAATAGTATGGTAGTTATTTGATGAGCTAGTTCCAATGCAACTCTGATCTAGTTAACAATAAATATTTAATTGTTATACATGCATTATTCATTTGTTAGCTTTAACAATCAGCCTCGATTGAAAAGCTAAGTTTTAAAATTATTTAGAATTTAAAATTTTAAAAATTAATATGTTACTCAGATGGCATGTAACGACTCTCCCATATGAGAGGTCATGAGATCGAGCCTTAGTAGGCATTGTTGACTCTTTGTGTTTCAATAGAGGAGAGTCAGTAGCATTCAAAAAAAAAAAACTTAAATTTATTTATATCTTTTCTTTACAAATAAAATTAATGTATAACAAATATAACATTTAAAAACTATAAATGGGATCTTTTAAATGACACTCATATTAATATTTTTTTAATTAACCTATAATTACATTAAGTCACTATTGCAATTACAAATTCATCTTATTAACAAACCTATTTTTACATTTTTATCCTTAATTTAATGCTTACTAAATGAATATTTAATTGGAGCACAAAATTTAGAAAAAAATCAATAGTTAAGAAATCACTTATGATCAAATTGAGAGTAGAAAATAAAAATTGGTAACTATCGATAGCCAATAGACCATTTTTGGAATTATCTCTAATAAAATACTCAGCTCATTTTTAACTCGAGTTCTATAAGAATTAGAAATCATCACTCATTAAATGACTACCCTACTATTTATATATTATTGTTATTATTATATTTTATTAAATATATGAGGTATTAAAGTAAAATGATTATATGACATATCAAATATAACATTCAATTGCTAAAGGCTTTGTGGTTGGGCAGTATAGCTGTGACTTCTTAAATGAGAGGTCCTAAGTTCGAAATCGTAGTGTGATTCTAAACTCTAAAACTTAACTGAATTAAGTTATTAATAGTGATTAAATTAATGTAATATGTATTATATATTCATAAACTCAAACTTTAATGTATATATATAAATATTAAATTGCATGTACATCATAGCTGAATATATATAAAATCACAATATAGATGCATCATGTTTGATAACATTCATTTTGTATTATTTTCATATTATTTGATGTATATTATCATAAACCTAAACTTGATGTATATAAACACTAAACTACAAGTACATCATATATATTTAATATTTCTACTCATCACACTGTAGTAGATTGATAATGTTTATTATATATGTTCATAAAAGCAGAACTTAATACACATAAATATTACACTAAAGTAATGATCGACTTTATGTATCTATAGACTTAATTATATATATGTGTGTGTGTGAACTTAATTTTTTTTTTTTTTTTTGGTGAGGGAAGGGACCCGAAGGTGTGTGTGTGAACTTAATACACATAATTATTACATGACTAAAGTAATGATCGACTTTATGTATCTATAGACTTAATTATGTGTGTGTGTGTGTGTGTGTGTGTGTGTGTGTGTGTGTGTGTGTGTGTGTGTGTGTGTGTCATTTCTAATGACTTAATTAGTGTTATTTTTATTGATATATTTTTTATATACTAGTTTTATTGCGTTATTTTTATTGATATATTTTTTATATACTAGTTTTATTTGTACAAAAAGAAAAATAGAATTAAATTTTAGTTGAAAAAAATTAATAAGAAAAAATAGTGATACATTAGGTGTATGTAGCAACATCCATCATGGTTCATGATATAAGTATTGTTGCATAATATCCATTTCTTTTCTTTTCTTTTGGGTAAATCATAATATCCATTTCTATATTTGTAAGTTGTGTATAGTTTATGGTTAGGCTAAATAATTGTGATGAATTATGTTGTGAAGAAACTACATAAAGAAAGATAAACCATGTATTATATGGGAATCTAAATTCAATATAATAATTAATTGAGTTAGTAAAAATCATTTATTATATTAGCACATGCCAAGTGCCAACAATAAATAAATGACGGCTAAATTTCACCACAAAACTTCTTTGAGTGACGAGTAAAATTCACAATCACTATTTGAAGATACGCACGTAGTAAATCCTGTTTTGTGACCTTAGTAAATCAAGGTAAGTTGTCCATAGCTAATCCGCTCAAATCAAGAAGATTAATAAATTATATTGCTCTCGCTAGGAATTGAACTTGTAACCTCGTGATTATCAAGTCAACTATCTGACCAATTTAGATTTTGATGCCCTCCTCATCTGAAATTTTATATACTAAATGAAATAAAGATAAACCACATAATGATGATCTAAAAAGGGAAAATGAATTACATGAAAGATGAAGGCTTAAATGCATGAAACAAGAAATTGAAAAGCTAACTAATAAAACTGTTGGGTGTAATGCATGAAGTGAAGCGCAGAAGCATTGATGTCAGGTGTGGGTCTTACGATTCAGGACTTTAGTCTGAACATAAATAAGCTCCTCACATGGCATTTCATGACAGGAATTTTCGTAGGTAACCTCTGTTTGGAATCACTTTCAAAAAAAATAAAATAAAATAAAATAAATGAACATGTAGTATATATCTTGGCACATGTGGGAGTGCAGAGTGTACCCATGTGCCTCCCCTTTCGAACCTCACACAATTTCGAATGTCAAGTTTTGTGAAATTTTTTTATTTTCCTTAATAGCCACCATCATTGATGTGGGGTCCAGCCCATGCATCCAACTTAGATTTTTTTAATTTTATTTTATTTTGTTTTCCAGAATATATTATCCCCACTTTGTCTGAGAAAAGAACATTCTTCACCTTCTGTTATTAATTAATATATAATATTGATTTGAGTAGATTTTAAGTTTGTTTTTACTCCAAACAAATCAGATAACTTTTTTTTTGAGTACAAATCAGATAACTTTAGTTATACAATAACGGTTAATTATAATAATGGAACTTATATATTAAAGTAGGGGTGAGCATAATCCAAAAATTTAAATAAAAAAAAAATCTAGTCGAATTAAAACCTGAAACCCGATAACAATGTCGGATAGGTATCCATATCCGATTGGGATACCCGATTCGTCAAGGAAGAATTCGATTTGAGTGGCATAAAATTTCACCAGACCCGTCCAAAAATCGGATATAGGATTAGGGTTTATGTACGCATTTACTATACGACATCGTATAGTCTAAGTATATATATGCGCTTAACCCTGCTAACCCTATTGAGACTCTCATTCAATTCGCACAGTCGCATCCTTTCCTCTCTTCTAGACTCTTCTCCAATCTCTAGTTCTCTAACTTCTCTCATTCTCTCTACTTCTCAGTTCACGTCTTCTCTAATCTCTACTCTTGATCTCTAGTATTTTCTCTCAGAGACTAAAAATCTCTAATCCTCTTCTCTCATAATATCTTTTAGTTCTCTAAAATCTACTTTTGGAGTTCTGGTGATCTAATATGTCAATTTTCCATTTTAAAAGTATTACTAGTCTTTCTTTCACATAATTCGTAATTCTGGTGGTCCATTCCTGATTCCTGGTAGTCCAATGACCTGCGGTGGAAGTCCTAGGCCGTAGCTAGTAGCCCGTTGATCGGTGTTGAAATCTGAAGCCCTTATTCGCTCGGGATTTATTGGAGAAACGAAGTAATTCTGAAAACTCTAATTTCAAGTTTTAAGTTTTATGTATCATTTATGTAATCTGTGAATAGCCCCTGAATGACCTGATTTTATATGTCATCTGTGAAATTTTCAATTTACTTTGATATGTCGCTTAAATGGCCCCTGATTTATATGTAATCTGTGAAATTTCCAATATGATATGTCGCTTAAATGGCCCCTAATTTTATATGTCATCTGTGAAATTTCAGCTTACTTTGATATGTTCCTTAAATGGTCCCTAGTTTTATATGTAATCTGTGAAATTTTCAGTATGATATGTCCCTTAAATGATCTCTGATTTTATATGTCATCTATGAAATTTATAATTACTTTGAAATGTCCCTTAAATGCCCCCTGATTTTATATGTCATTTGTGAAATTTTCAGTTTATTTTGATATGTCCTTTAAATGACTCATTAAATTTGGTGGAAGCTCCTTAAATAAAATCCAGATAAATGATAAAACTTTTGAAGTGCCTGATTTTGGATTTTATAAGTTGTAAGTTTATGGATATATGACCTTTAAATCGAAATGAAGCCCCTAAGTTGCTAACTGTGGAATCTAGATAATGATATATGATGAAACTTTCAAAGTGCGTGATTTTAGATTTCTCTCAATTCTCTATATGTTTATGTGCATGCCTGTGCCTTGTTTATCATTTGAGATTGAGTGATTTCCCATTCACTAATAGTGAAGGCACTGAAGGGGTGTTGGGAACCTGGGTGTTTGATCAAGACCTGATAAGCAGAGCCTTAGTTGAATTGATTATTGTGGATGGACTACCTTTTAGGATTGTTGATGGTCAGGGCTTTAGAAAGTTTGTTTTAGTTTGCTGCCCTAGGTTTAAAATCCCTTCAAGATGGACTATTCGTAGGGACATTTTTTATTTTTTATTTTTTATGAGAGGGTGAATTTGAAGATGTTTTTTAGGAGTAACAGTCAAAGGGTCAGTATCACTACTGATACTTGGACCTTAGTGCAAAGGATTAATTACATGTGAATAACTGCACATTTCATTGATAGAGAGTGGAAGCTCCAAAAGAAAATAATTTCATTTTTCCAGTGTTTTCACATAAGGGGCAAAACATTGCAAGGGCAGTAGAAAGTTGTCTACTTGACTGGGGGTTGAAATTTGTACTTGTGTTCACTGTGACAATAGATAATGCTTCAAGCAATGATACTTAGCTTCCCTAGGATTTTTAAAGAAAAAAATGTTGCCTTGGGTTCTACTACTGTTAGGTGTAGGTATTTGCATATGAGATGCATTGCTCACATCCTTAACTTGGTGGTACAAGATGAATTGAGAGAATCTGACACAGTTGTGAAGAAAGTAAGAGACTGTGTTAGGTATGCGAGGAGCTCCCCCTGCTAGGCTACAAAAGTTTAGAGATCTAGTTGATTTAATTGGGGTGGATGTTAAAAATTCTTTGGTCTTGATGTTTCTACAAGGTAGAACTCCACCTATATGATGTTTCATACTACATTGCTCTTTCAAAACGTGTTTGAAGTGTATGAAAATCATGACACTTCTTTTACAACTGATTTGGGAGGAAATATAAATGATTTCATGGATTGGGGTTATGTTGTTTCTTTGGTTAAAATTCTGAAATCTTTATATGAAATGACTGTTAGGATATCTTGTTCATTGTATGTGACTTCTAGTACCTTTTTCTCTGAGGTTTTTGATCTGTCATGCTTATTAAATAATATGGTAGAAGCTGAACCTGGCAGTGTTAAGATTATGCGAAGGAATATGAGGGCAAAGTTTGATAAATATTGGGGGTGATCCAGATAAGATGAATTTTTTTATCTTCCATGCAAATATCTTGGACCCTATGGACAAAATAGAATACATGCCCTTCTAGTTTAAGCAAATATATGGTGAGGTAAATGGTAAATCATTATTTGAGAAGGTTATGGCTGGCCTTAAGTAGTAGTTTGATGATTCTGTAGCCACTTTTCCGGTCTAGTCTTAGTATGTTCCAGTTGAACATGCTGAACAACCTGCTCCTTTTATTTCAATATCTAATTCTGTTTTTATTGGGAAACCTCAATCTTTATTAAAATCTCAGTTAAAGAAGCAAAGATTGTAGAGTAGAGAATTAGGTAGGGAAAAAACTAAGCTGGAAGTTTATTTATCTGAGGTTATTGTGGATGAGGAGAATTCTTTTGACCTTCTGAGATGGTCGAAGCTTAATATAATGCTGATAAGTTCCATGTATTGTCTAAAATGGCAAGGGATATACTCGTTGTTCCAATTTCTACAGTTGCATTAGAATTAGCATTAAGTACCAGTAGGCTACTAGATGCCTTTAGGAGTTCTCTAACTCCTAAAATTGTTGAGGCACTTAGCATGGTTGAAAAAATCATTAGGCGCCCATGTATTTTTTATTTTTTAAAAAATTGTTTAAATTTGTTTTATTTTTTAAAGACTAATAATTATACACAATTTAATACTTTAATAGTTAATACTAAAATATTAAATATATCAACCTAAAACCATCTAGAGTTTGAAAATTTTAGGTTTATTTCACAAAAAACGATGTCATTTGAGTGAAATAATCCATTTTAAAAATAAAATAAAAAGAACAATATCTAATCGGTCTACTAGGCGGCTTAGCCGGTGCCTAGGAAGCATAGTCGATTGGCTGTCTAGACCACCGATTATGGTGATACGCTAAGTGGCCGGTCAGTGCCTAGCGCCTAGGAGTAGGGATGAGCATCAGTCAGTTTCGGTTGGTTTTCGGTTAATAACTGAAATAATAGAAAATTTAACCGAACCTTCATACCGATCGAAAACCGACCGACCAACCTTCATAACCGAAACCGACGGTTTTCGATCGGTTCCGGTTGGTTAAATATAACCAAATTTTTTTAGTAAAATAGCTCATTCTTTTTATTTGACTAATGCTAAAAGAATACATTATTAAACGAAAAAACAATATCTTAATATTTATATTCAATTAAAATTAATGTCCTTAAGTACAATAGTAGTTTAGTCAATAAATAGTTGGAGAAAATATAACTATCGGGAATATATATTTACATATACTACATCTATTTGATTTGTGAAAAGTGAAAACTAATGAATAGTTACAGTGGGTATATTCCTCAAAAAAATAATTCCAAAAATATTATAACTTAAAGATCATTATACGAATTGCGTCTAAACTGTAAAGTAAATACAGTACTAAAAACCATTGCCTAAACTATTACATGATGTGAAATTAGCCTACTTCTTACATTTTACAATAGTAGTTTAGTGCAATATAAATGAACTATATTTATACATTATATGGTTAACAAATGTTGTGCAATCCAATAAGTGATTAAAATTAATGTGATAGACTATGAACTTGCAAAATGCAAATGGGATGAAGTTATATATATTTTTCTTTAGATTAACCTACGGTTTTTCGGTTAATTTAACCAACCGAAATAACCAAACTTTTTTTTTTGCCTTACTAATCAAAACCGAACTGAAAATTGAAATATTCGGGCGGTTCGATTTTTTATCGTCGGTTTTTCGGTCGATAAGATTTTTTTGCTCACCCCTATCTAGGAGGGATTTTTGCAACACTAGAGACTTGTCTGTGCACAAGATTAGCTGAGGTTAGCCAATCAACCTATCTCAGTTGAAGAAAACAAGTTAACCAATCAACCTATCTCAGTTGAAGAAAACAAGTTAACCAATCAACCTATTTCAATTGAAGAAAATATAGATGACGTTGAAAGAATTGAAAAAAAGTAAATACTATATAACCTTTTTCAAATGTTAATTGTATCACCTTAATTTTAAATCTAACTTAGAATTTTTATTTTTATTATTTTTTTTTTTTTGTAGAGTAGTGCATTGGAGCTGTTTTTCACTCCCTGATTCCTTCAGGAGAAAGTGTGGCTCATGGCAACACTGTCCGGTACTCAACCCTATAGGTAAAAAAGTTCAAAGATGGAGATGCGGGGTATCGATCCCCGTACCTCTCGCATGCTAAGCGAGCGCTCTACCATCTGAGCTACATCCCCACATGTGCTAAAGGCTACGCACAATATTAAAAACACAAATTTCATTTATTAAGAATGTGACAATTATAAGAAAACTTTATAAATTATTGTTTTTCTAAATTTACAATTTTTACCTAGCTAAAACTCCAAAGTCATCAAATCATATTGACTTACCTATTTTTTTTTTGAATGCTACTAAAAATATTACAATGTAGTATCTGTTCATAAACTACTTTCTCAACCAACTGAAGCACAAAGAGACAATAGCGCCTCCACTAAGGCTCGAACCCACTCTCTTCCACATGGGAGGTGCAACCCGATGCCACTAGACCACAAGGTCATTGGCAACTTACCTATTAATTAACAAAAAGTTTAATACCTCATGATTGACTATCCACGTAGTTTTGGGTTAGATAATAGATTTGAATAAGGGATGCTTTATTTAGTTAATTTGATTTATTTCAAACCAAATTGATAAAATATTCTCTCCTTTTTTAGTGACAAGAGATATCCATTGCCTGAGTATGCACACTTGGTAAAGCCAGCTTATGTATAATAGTATACAAATCGCACATGAGAGATAAATTATATTAGGATTTAGGAATGCCCATTCGATGGATTTGACCAAAAAAGTGTTGACAAAAATTAAACTTGTAACACTTAGTTACGAATTAACAAAATTTTCTAATTGTTAAAAGCGCCAAATCGAAATAAACATCTCCGAGATAATCGAATTGAAATTCAAACAAATATAAATTAATTCTAGTGTATTAAGGCAAATAATGGTTTTGTACACATTGGAATGTGCTATCTGTAGTTCTGTACAATATTAGGGTCTGTTTGGAAGCCCGGAAAATAATTTCTAGAAATCATTTTCCGGGCTTCTAGTGTTTGGCAAGACATGGAAAACAAAAGTCAAAGGAAAATAGCTTTGGGTCGAAGAAAAATGAGGCTCATCTTTTGGAAAATGACTTCCCCCAGACTTGCGCACAAAGTTCATCTCCTTCCTCCTTCTCCATCTTCACTCTTCTTGCTACAAAATCGCAACAAACCAAGGGCCTTTTTCATCTTCAAGTGGACCACCTCCATAGGAAACCATAAAAAACACTTTTTCATAAACCCTCTTTAATTTCCGATCGGAAACCACCTCTGATTTCCGATCGGAAACCACCATCTCTGGCAAAGAGGAGACTCTCTGGTTTCCGGTTGAAAACCAGAGAGTCGACCTCTCGACCGGAAACCTTTCCTCGAGAAGAGAGTTGGAAACCAGAGAAGAGACTCTTCTCTCTCTTCTCTGGTTTCCAGTTGGAAACCTAGAGAGATTTTTTTTTAACTTTATTTTATTTTATTTATTTATTTAAATAATAACACTGATTTTCTTTGTTTAAAGAGATTTTTTTTGATTTATTTGAATAAATAAAATGTTTTTGTTTTATGGAAGTGATGATAATAATTGATAGAATATTTATAATTTTGATATAATTTTAATTTTGGATTACAATTTTTTTCATTTTCCAGAAAATTAGCCAAACACATCAAGACAGTTTTCTGAGATGCAACCAAACACCAGAAAGGAAAACGTTTTCTGGAAAATGAGTCATTTTCCAGAAAACATTTTCCAGAAGTCATTTTTCTGCTTTCCAAACACACCCTTAGTATATTTCACATATTAGTTAATTTTCGAACTAAATTAATTAATTAATTTTTATTTTTTTTTACAAAAATGATTCTAATCCCTACAAAAATCACATTTGTCGTTCCCAGGTGTGGCTATATGGGTGGTTAGTTTTTTTCTCTTTCCCTTTTTCATTTTAAATCTCAATTGATTAAAAATTGTTACTAGGAATTGACAAAAAATGAAGATATTTTTGTGGAGGCATCTAGCATTGTTCGTGTTTTTATACAACTGAACGATTAACGGCCAAATCTTTGAAATCCTAATCTAAAGTCAAAGGTTAGTGTCACTTGACCACAAAGTATAGGATAAATTAGTTGATAATTGAAATTTCAAAAATATAAATTGATAATTGAAGCAAAATTAGAATATGAATCCGATTACTAAAGCAAAACTAATTTGTTTAACTAATAAACTAAATTAAATTAGAATCCAAATATGAACACCTCTCAATTTCTACAGATGTTTAAAATTTTATAAGTTAAATTATTTTGACCAATAAGTTATAGAAGTTGTGGACAAATCACAAATGTGGTATGTAAGTTTGTAGTAGGACTTCAACGTGGCTTTGTGCAAAGGTGTGGCAGCCCAACAAAATATCAATTGGGCCAAATGTCCTAATATGCTCAAGTCATTGTATATGGACTACCGAGAATGTATATTTGTACATGGGCATGTACATGGGCAATTTATGCTATGGACCGGATTCATGTTCATAATTTTAAAACTCTGTACTCACAATTTTAGAACTCTATATTTACAATTTTAAAATTCTATATTCGCAATTTTAATCTCAAGATACAAAATTACATTACTCAATATTCACAATTTTTAAACTCTATATTCACAATTTTGTTATATAGATTCAAAAGTTTGTTATACTATTGAATATAGAGTTATGAAATTGTGAATATAGAGTTCAAAATTGTGAACATAGAGTTCTACAATCATGAACATAGAGTTTTAAAATTGTGAACATGCATGCACTTGGGTCTACCTTGCTAGGTGAACTCGAGTCCATAGCATAACAACTGTTGTACACTAACCACATCTCAAAACTTTGTATTGACAACCCCGTGCAGCTCGACAATGAGTCAAATTATGCTATGGACCAAGGTCCACTTAGCATTGCGGATTGTAGCATGAAGTGGCGAATGTAGTCTATCGAAAATTATTTCTACTACCAATTTGACACTTAATAAAGTAGCTAATTTGGTTCTTCAAGAACTAAAATAGTCACTCAATGTATAATTTAACTTAAGAGTTAAAAGATGATCATACATATAACTCAGAAATCAAATTTATACTATAGATATAGCTGGAGGATAAAAAATGGAATTTTCTCAATTTTGTGTGTTTACAATTGGAATAGCGAGTTAGCGACAATAGAGCAAAAATACAGTTAATATATGCGATTGGAAGATAGAAGCCGTGTCAGGTGTCGCCGTGTCGGTTAAGGATGGGAGTTGATGTAAAACGTAGAAATTCACGAGCTCTGGCCCTCTGATCTTCTGGAAATCGAAACAAATTAAAACAATTATTAAATGCGGTGGCACAGTGTTTGAACTCCTTTCTCAGGATTAGGAAATAGGAATAGGAATAATAGGTCGTAGAATAGAAGACAATCACGGGCGCTGATTGGCTGGACAAAGACTTTCACGTGTTGGCGACTAACGTTGATGAAAACCCGTTATATCCGCCACACGCTCTCATCCAGAAAGTGCATCGCACGAATAGGAAGCAATGGCAAAGGAATTAAACACTGCCGCACTTGTAGGGTCATAATTTATTAATCGGGACCCTAGTAATTTATTAAAATTTGGTACGTGTTTGAAAAATGACGGCATCCACATTTTACATAATTTTTAAAAATTTTTTACAGAGGTAACTAAGAGAGGGAACATGATAAAGACAAGTTAAAGAATTAAAAAGAAATAACATGCCCACAAATACGGGAGAGAAAACATGGATGTTTTGATTGCGCCTCACGCTAGTTAGCTGGTTCTTATCCTATTTAGTGGGACCCACATGAAAATGAAAAATTAAGATTCTTATTAACGGAGAACCTCAAACATTTTTTCTCATATTTATCTCTCTTCCACCTAAGCTTGGACCCCCACAAAAAATCACTTAAAGTCCCCTTACGCCCTATATGGGGATGCTCTTAAAGCCTCTTATCATAATTTATCTTATTGATGTACATAAGTTAAAAATGAAAACATTAATTTGAGTTATTTATTTGATATCAACTTATTAAATTTAGTTGCTTATTATTGTAGTATTTATATTTATTTAATTTTTTATTTAAGTTTATATTTTTAGTATCATCAGAACCACCTAGAGCATAACATTTGAATTAACTCTTGACCTATGGAGTAAAATAATAGTTCAAAACAATTAATAATAACACATAATTGACAATAAATTGTGTAATTAATTATTTTAAATGTTAAGTAAAAAATACAATATACTTATGTCTTTATATATCATTTTACATGTAATTTACTGGTCAAACGAGCTAACACAATTAACTATTAGCAAATTGTTAAACACCTCCTATGTGCTTTCACCAATGCGCACGCACCTTTAATATGGGAAAATTTATATTAGCATTTATCTATTTTTTAAAAAAAATATTACTCCGTATTATGATTTAATATCCCCTGTTAGATTCTTCTCTAAAACTTGTTGAATTTAATGCAATAATATCAACATAAATTCAAAAATGAATCAAGATTGAGGAATGTGAGTTAGTCTACCTTGAAACTTGCCTTACGACTTGACCATTTCACCGGTATCTACCCCAGTTGAAGAACTTATTGTACAAAATTTAATCAATAAAATATTTCTCAAAAATCTTCAATCCAAAATAACTAATAAAAATTCAAGACATTTGACTCTCACATATTAAAATCGAAATAATGAATTAAACGTAAATATTTGATTACTCAAATATTAATATTTCAACGAACTTGAAAAACATCATGCATTGTAATTTATAATAGAATTGTTGGTTGAATACGCAATAGTAGAAATGTTTCATAGGTAGATGAAAAAAAAAATTATTGGAGAAACATGATATTATGATAAAAGGTTTTCCCGTAAAAAATATGTAGAATCATTTGGTGCATTCATTTGGTATAATATGATGACGGGACAATCAGGGGAAAGAGAAACAATGCAGTAGCACTTTTATAATTATTAAAAATTTAAAAGTGCACAAAACAAAACTTTAGAGCGCTTTTGATAATAACTATCTACAAGAGTAGACTCAAGACCAATTGATATGTAGTGTGTCTTGTATTGTTGTTCATAATAATTAATAATATAGGGAAGAAATTTTTAGGCTATCTTCAATTATAATCATATTTATCAATAGAAAAGTTTATTATAGTTCATTCGTATTTTCAATACAATTTTTATCACATCTATCACCTCTAATAACTAGAGAATGCATTGGACAAACATTAAAAGTGCATATGATGATAACTAATAATACGCTCAAGATTTATAAGAGTGCACTTAAGTTGGTTGCAGTGGCATGTAGTGTCTTGTTACATAAACTAACCCAACGAGTAATTCATAATAATTAATAATATAATGAAGAAATTTTGAGGCTATCTCCAGTTATATTAGTTGGTAGAATTTGGAAATTATAAATTTAAATGGCATGAAGTGGATCTCGCATATGGGAGGTCATGAGATTGAGCCTCAGTGGAGGCGAATTGACTCTTTGTGATTCAACAGGTTTTAAAAAGTATAAATAAACAAATACTACAATGTAATAGGGTCAGTTGTATTCCAAAAAAATAAATTTAAAAATATTTTTAGAAGGATCCGTCCATCAACCACAATAACAATGATCTTTTCACATGTCTTTTTTCTAATTGTTTTTTAAAGTCACTTAAAAGAAAATTTTCTCACAAATTTAAATCATTTTTAAGTATAAAAGTTGATATTGCATGTAATGAAGTTCAATAAACCAAAGAATAGAGTTGTAGTGTAAAACACTTGAGTGCACTCTTTTTATATCTTGAGTGTACTATTAATTATTACCGGATGAACTCTTAAACATGTTCAATGTATATCCAAAGTTCGAAATGTTATCATGTTTTTTCATTGATCCCCTATATTCCCATCACTAGATCAGACCAAATGAATGCACCATAGGACTCCATATTTTTTATGGGAATACATGTCATTGCTTGAACCTACCCCTAGCTATGTGTGTGTTACATAAGTAAAGTTATTTTTGAGAACCCAAAATTAACTAATACTAGTCCCCTGGAAATAACTATTCCCTTGCAAAGGCCAGGGTGATTCCATTGATTGTTGTTGGTTTTTTAAAAAAATCTATAGGAACACTAAACATTGTCCCATTTTTAAAAGGATGATAACAAATCAAATATCTGCTTAACATTTATTAGTTAGCTTTAATAAAACCCAATGATCTAGGTCAATAGGCCATTTTATAAGTTAAGAGGAAATTCTAAAATTCTTTGTACTCAATAACACACCCCACTGCCATTCGTGTATGACTTATTTTAAATGCACAAATATTCAAAATTCATATTCTTATGTAAGAGAATTTGATTCCATTTTAATCTGATCTAAATTGATATTGAATCCTATCAAAATAATATCTTAAAATAGCTGCTCATATTTCAAATTATGCTATTTTTTCAACAATTTGAGCAGCTCCATCATTTTCAATCTAACTATTGCTTATTTGTTTTTTATTGCTTATACTCTAGCTAACCTGATATATATCATTTTCCCAAAGTAATACCCATTACATACAACAATCAAATCAATCATTACGAATATTTTAATATATTATTTTTTTTAGCTCTTAGAAATCTAAATACCAACAATGATTCTTATTTTAATTGGAAAACATTTCTTACCTTCTTGAATTTCCTCTTCTATATTATATTTTTCTTCATAATGTGACTTTCATTCATTAAATGTTCTAAAAATTGATTGACTCATCATTAATAAAAAAATTAGTAATGAGTCAAATAATATCACTTTGGGGGTATTTGATAAATAGTTGTTAGCTGATTGAGTTAGTGGATTTGACTAGTTGATAGCATACGCTGATTGTAAAAAAATGTGGTAAATTATATGTTAGTTGATAGTTGATTACATGCAAAATGACTTTCTCAAAAAGCTTATTGAAAATGCTGCTTTGAACAGCTTTTTGAATTTTAGCGTTTTGAAATAATAAGATATGCTATTACAAAAAAAAAAAAAAAACTAACTAATCAAATTTTTATATTGATTGTTAAAGTTAAACAACTAATAGTGATCAAATAAATAATTAGCTGATAAGCTAATTATGTTAGGATACATATCCAGAGGAAAAAAAAAAAGTAAGTAAAATAATGGAAAAATACGTAGCATTACTCTTCTCAATTTCGCCAAAGAATAGTTCCCTGACCACTGGACCCTGGTTGCCAATAAAGGTATGTCTTGTAATCTTGGAAAATTGTGTAAAGTAGCCATCGTGCCAGCAGGTTCTTTGAACAATGGTTTTGACAAATGCAGAATTGTTTTTTAATTAAAAATAATAGATTTTTTAAAAACAAAAATACTAGAATTTTACTCATGTTTATTTTTAAAAAATACTTTAAAATTAATGTTATATGTCGCTGAATAATAATAATAAAAAATTTTTAAATTTAATTAGCATTTAATAATAATATAGATTTTAATATAGACATTATAAAGATTTGTTCAAATAAGTTATAAATAATAAGTGTGAAATTTATAGTTTAATGAAATTGTATTTATTTTAATTTGAGTTTTTGGCTATGTTTGGCAAACCTAGCTGAAAAGGTAGCTGAAAGCTGAAAAGTAGCTGAAAACTGAAAAGCTATAAGCTCGAAGCTGAAATATGAAGAGCTGTTATGCTTAAAGGTGTTTGGTAAAATTAACTTTTTGATAAGCTGATAAATGTAAAAAGACTAA
The DNA here is from genome assembly GCF_003576645.1 of Ipomoea triloba. NCBI lineage: Eukaryota > Viridiplantae > Streptophyta > Magnoliopsida > Solanales > Convolvulaceae > Ipomoea > Ipomoea triloba. The sequence continues at coordinate 5,221,911 of NC_044927.1, read as the reverse complement.
AAAGGACATCTTCATACAATTTAAATAATTTTAAATTTAAATAGGTTTGTTTATATATTAAAATATAAAATAATGAAATCAATATATTTAAATAAAATATAAAGTAAGAACATATATTTAAAAACATATAAAGTAAAAAAAATATTTATAATTCATAAGATTAAAACATATAAAGTAAAAAAAATATTTATAATTCATAAGATTAGTCCATACAAAAATTAATGTTCAAACATAAATATCAAACTTAGTCCATACAAAAATTAATGTTCAAACATAAATATCAAACTGGAATTATACAAAAATTAATGTTCAAACATAAATATCAAACTGGAATTACAACCAAACATAATGAAAAGAAAATGTCAAAAGGGTTTTAATTGAGAGGGATAAATGATGTCATTTATTTAAAATAATAATGATAAAGATGGAAAAAAGTTAAAAAGCTACTAGCTTATTTTGAAAAGCTACCCCAAGTAGCGTTTCAAAATAAGCTCTTATTTTAAGCTACTAGCTTATTTTGAGAACATTACCAAACAGAGCTTATAGCTTATTAGTAGCTTAAAATAAGCTATAAACTCCTAAATAAGCTCTGCCAAACAGAGTCTTTATATGGAGGCATGGTGTTGATGGACACCATAGTCCATAGCGTTTCCCCATGTGTGTGTGTATATATGTGTATATATATAATCTTTGTATTCTCAATGCATTTTATAACAAGAATCACATATTTATTGTCGTTTTTGAGCATTACTTTTTTCCCTCCCATATTTATCCATTTTCAATCATTAATTTGTGTTAATTTTTCTCCATCAAACATTTTTACTTTTGCTCATCAAATTTGATTTATTTCATTTTTAGGTTTTTGACTTTAAGAATACTCTACTTTTAGTAAAGATGTTATTATATACATAATAATAAATGTCACATGTAAAGTTTGAAAAAAAATACAAAGTGAATATCATTTTTAATATTTAAGAGAAAAAGTAAAACATATTTAAAAAAAAAAAGTTAAAATAGAGTAAAAGAGTTAATTCCATTTTTTATCCTACATTTATAGGTGGCAGCTCAGTTTTAGTCCTTTTGAATAAAAACATCTCTCTTTGATCCTAATAATATTATAGCATGATCATTTTTGGTCCTCTATCAAAAAAATCGTTGAAATGTTGTTAAATACAAAGACAGTTCAATCTTTAAAAAAATAAATAAATATAAAGTGAGTTGACGTGCTATATTTTTATGTTCTTTTTTTTTTTGAAGAAAAATATAATTGAAGATTGAAATACCTTTGTATTTAATGTCATTTAAATTGTTTTTTTATAGAGGATAAAAAATAATTATGTTATAATAATACTAGAATAAAAAACAATATTGTGTTAAAAATGATTAAAAGTAGACTGACCCTATAAATTAAAAAAAAAAAAAAGAATTAACCCTAGAGTAAAATGTGGAGGATATGAATATGATGATGGATGGGGTGGGGTGGGTATAATAATATAATATAATAATTGAGGTGGGGCAGCGAGATATGAAAATGGGGTGAAGCACTTGTATTTGTCCCTTGCATGTAGCGGCGCTGGGAATCGGAATGGGATTGAAAGGTAAACAAAACACTTTACCAAATCCAAAACAAAGCAATCATGCCCGCATTCTCCGATATTTCCTATCTTTCCCACTTTCTCTTTCCTCTCTATCTTTTTCTCTGATCATAATTAACTCAAATAAAGCAACAAAATATTTATAATTTGTACCACAAATCCAAACCAAGTCCTACATACGAATCCCACAGGTCACCGGTGTTGATTTTTTCTCTTTTTCTTCTCCCTTCTTGCTGCTATTCACCCCACCACTCATTCAAATCCTTTCTCTCTCTCTTTGTTCTTTCTACACGCACAGAAAAGAAAATGGGGAAATGCTGTTGCCTCTGATCAAAGATTCAAAGGCCTTAACTTTCTGACACTTTTTCCAGTAGTATCCTTAAACAAAACTCTGTTTTCCTGTCTTTTTTCATCCTTTGATCAATGCGAAATTTGGCTTTATTTGTTGTTTGGTTCTATTCATTGTGAGAATTTTGGTATGAGTCTCAGTATTTGCAGTTTAGCTTTGATTATTGTTTTTCCATTTTGAGAAACGGAAAAGTGTATACTTGAACTCTATTGATTGAGCCTTGAAGTACTATAATTGCCTGCCCTGTTTCGCATTTACAGAGAGAACAGAAGCTTCTCTCTCCCATCGATCCAAGTGAATCTTCATTGATCTTTGCAACGGAGTATCTATTTCCCCATTTTTAATTATTCCCTCCACTTTATTTTTTGCTCTACTCGAAAGAAATCTCGGAATCGCTGCCAAATCCAGCTCAGATCATCTGGGAATGTTCTTTCTTTCTTGATCTGCAAACAAAGATAAAAACTTGATTGAATTTTTAGCAGACCAGAGAGTTGTGCAGTAATGGGTTGCGCTACTTCAAAGCCGAAAGTTTGCCGGCACTGCAAGGCTCCATGTTCTCCGGTGCGCCGGAGCTATTCAATGCAAGGGGAGGCCTACCACAGCGTGGCTCTCACCTCCTCCACGCTCGGGTCTCTGAAGCTCGATCCGCTATATCAGAACCAGAATCAGAGCAGTATAAGTATAGATAAAGATGGGTTTGGTATGGGATTTATTGAGGCAAAAACATGGTCAGAAATGATCAATGAAAAGATTCCGAAATTGGTTCCGAAAACGCCGATAAGCACTCCTCCCGGCGAGCCGGAGACGATCAATGCTTGGGAGTTAATGGAGGGGCTAGAAGACGTTAGCCCCCTCAAGCCTCCCCACCATGTCCGAAGCTTCTCTTTCCACGTGTCACGCAATCCCACTCCCTTCCCGGACGATCAACCGACTCCGAGAGTGAAAGACGACACCGACGCATCAATTAAGCCGCCGTGGGTGGAATCCGGCGACGAAGAATCGAATTCCACATCAAACGACACCTCAATCGCGTCGGAATTCGACCCGGAGATGATATCCGCTTTCCGGAAAGCGCTGGGGAGCGTTTCGCCGGCGAATCCTCCGTTTCTCGGAGAAGAAGAGTACAAGAAGAAATTGGGGAAAAACAGAGTGGTTGTGTACTTCACGAGCCTGAGAGGAGTGAGGAAGACGTACGAGGATTGCTGCAATGTTAGAGCGATTTTGAAGGCGTTAGGAGTTAAGATTGACGAGAGGGACGTGTCTATGCATTCAGGGTTTAAGGAGGAGCTGAAAGAGCTATTGGGGGATGGTTACGGCGGCGCGTGCTTGCCTAGAGTGTTTATCGGTAAAAAGTTCATCGGCGGCGCCGATGAAATCAGGCGAATGCACGAGGACGGGCAGCTTGAGAAGGCTTTGGAAGGCTGCGAAAGGGCGGATGGCGGTGGCTGCGGCGGCGGAGATAGGGGGAATGGTGGCGTTTGTGAGAGCTGTGGGGATATAAGATTTGTGCCGTGTGAGACGTGTTCAGGGAGTTGTAAAATTTACTGTGAAGCTGATTATGATGACGAGGACGAGGACGACGAGGAGTTTGATGATAATAAGGATAATGATGATTATGGTTTTCAGAGATGTCCAGATTGCAACGAGAATGGACTCATACGATGTCCAATTTGTTGTGACTGATACATTTTTCTCTTTGGTGCTTTTCTTGTGACAAGAGAGTGAAATTGCCTACTTCGGACGAGACAGTCTCAGTTTATGAAAGGATAAATCATGGTGACTCAACTGATTAAAAGAATTTAGATTTTTGCTCAAAAAGTTCTCATTTTGAGAGATTACTCTACATTGTTGTTATTAAGACTCGATCATCGATTTTTTTGGTGTTTTTCTAAAATCATTGTGAAGATGCATACTGTACAGAGGAGTTTGATGATGTTCTGAGGAGAGATTTATGACCCAATTACCATAGGTATATTATATAAAAGTTGTGTTACTCACTACTAGCTAGGTTTACAGATTGTAATGAGCAGAGCATATAATATAACTATATAAGCCACCCAGTGTCCTCAAAGCTTGTAATGCATACAATTTGTGTCTTGCCACTTGCGTTTCAACTTTCAACCAACAGTACAGTTTATCCGTTTTGCAATTTTATGTTTTGTAACTTTTCCTCCCAATTGCTTTTGGTTTCTGTGTTCTCCAATCTCCACTAAATTGAAGCAGAAAGTGAGGGAAAAAACAGAAACCAGATTGGAAAGTATCAACATCTGGCTGGGTTGGGTTGTTGGATATTATTAATTTGAATTAAATAATAATGTGGAGCGTGTTGAAAGTTGATTAGGTCAACATAATCATTCTCCGTGACGGAGTCTGCCTGCTTGACTTGCTCCTTTGATTTTTGTCTTCAAATATGAACTCCATCTAGGTAACAACTGTCATCGCCCAACGGATACTAATATATATTACAGATAAATAAATACGGAGTTGACAAAATTAGGTTGCTTTGGTAACACGAAGTTTTATGCTACTCAATCTTTGTTGTTTCTTATACCAACTCAAATGGTCAAATCAAAAACTACGATTGTTTGGATTACTCCCAGTCAAGTTGACTAAGGATACAAACTAATAGTAATAAGGTCACAAATTCAAATTTCAATTTTTTTTATTTGAGCTGATTGACTATGAATAATTTAAACTGATTTATCTCCTTGTAATTCTTTGCCGGCTAAGATCACAATGTGAGATCTATTCACTGCACAACCTTGTTGCCCTGCCCACAATGCTTTCAGACCGACAACCATTCGCTGACAACCCACAACACAACACGGATTCAAAGGTTAGGCTATTTAAATATTGCCACCCTCGTGCTTTAATGGCCGGGCCGGCAGTGCAGTAGTTGAGCTTGGTTTCAGGAATGTGTTTGGAAGGATAGTTTTGATAATGACAGTTATATAAATACATTCTTGTCTTAATGGAACAAAGACAGAATGACCTAAAACAACCACCCCTACTTCATCCACATTACAACTCAAAGGCATTTACCTATGACAGAAATGCCATGTACGAATGTGCTAAAATAGACTAGATGCTACTAAATGACATGAAGTTACCGTTCCTCAAGGCATGGTATTACCTTTCTTACCCAAATCAGCAGTAGCCTTGGCAGCGCGATCTAAAATGCCTGAAACCCAAAGGGCGCCCTTTGCAAAGTAACTGCTGTTCACAACTGCAGCAGCAGCAGCTATAGCTGTTTTCCCTGTATAAGATGCGGCACTCTTGGTAATCTCAGACACGTGATACTTCTCATCCACAGATTTAACAGCCACCACTCCTGAATTGATTTTTTCAGTGAGCCCGATTTTCATGCTAAGCTCTGCCACCTTGGCTGCCGCAGTTGATGACACCTGATGCTCCTCATCAAAGGCTTTTGCTTTGGCTAATGCATCTTGACTCAACACGTATCCCTTAGCAATCATGGTTGTGACTACTTGTTGGGCAATAGTCACAGCCTCTCCAGGGGTGGAAACAAATTCATTTGCATGAGTTACCTGACATCAGTTAAAGAAATCTCAAGAAAATGCATCATCATCATTATGCACTGCAGAAGAAAGCAGGTCAGAAACTAAGACAGACCAAACTCTGTAACATACCTGTGAACTACTTTGATTGTCCATTCTACTAAAGAAAAAAGGATCATGTGCATCTAACTTTTCTCCCAGGCGAGTGATACGGACACATTGATCAACGATAGCAGATCCCTGAAATAATTATATCAGATGCCAGGAATTTCAATGACCTGATTCCTTGGCAAAATGAAATCAGGGAATTGAATATAATTACCAAACTTCATGTTGGATAAAACTGTTGGATTTTCTTGTAATTGCAGAGAGAAGCAGGTAGAAGATAAAAGAAGCAAAGTTAAAAGCAGTCTCCTCAACAAGACCTCAAGCCTCATATAGGAATACCTACCTAAGGATATGTTATGGCTTTCATTTACATTAAATATTTTGGAGAAGTGGAGGTGTTGATTCAAAGGTATGGACACCAGAGAGCAAAATGTTCAAAGCTGTTAGTGACTGATTTTTTTTTTTAAAACGCTCATGATTTTTTACAATGTAGTATCTGTTATATACATTCTCAATCTTTTTAAGCCCAAAGAATCAATGCTCCCACTACCGGGGTTCAATTATGTGATTACCCTTTTGGAATGATAACAGAAGTGTCACCACACTACATAGTTGTTGGCAGCCATTAGTGACTGATAATGAGCAGATTATCTAACTTTAGAGTCTCAAACTGGAGCCATGTTACTAAGCTGAAAGCTCAATCTTATTCAACAGGAACAAAACCTTTCACCCAGTCTGGTATTCAATTCACTGGCTTCAACCACTGTCACTCTCTTTACTTGGCACTTGGCAGTCAACCTGTTCATCACACATAATGCTATGGGGTGTAGCTCCTATTCTACTCACCTTTCTACATGCAGGTGAGAAATAGTCAAAAACAAAAGTGATATAAGAGAAAGAAAAATTATAATTCATTGGCTCTCTAAGCCTTGTGATATTGGTAGTGCTTTGTATTTAAGGGGTATCTCAAGAAAACCCTGGAAGAGGTAAGTGAGAGGTTAGGGGTGAACCACATAAAAAGTTGGAATCTGTTGAAGGTCCGAGAAACTCTGTTGTTTGCATATGCAGCATAAATCGTGGGAGTTGCTGCAGTTAGTAAGCAATAGCCTTCTTAGAGTTTTGCCAGTAAAGCAAGAGCTTCAACTGGTTTACTAAGACCCTCCCTGAGACAAAAGCAGGGACGCCACCACAGGTGAACACAAAATAGACCGTTCTGATATCATGTTATATCCAAAGATTTGGTTAATGTCACTCAATTGGGCTATAATGCACATGGGTCAAACCACACTAAAAATTGAATTCAACTAATTAACTAGTCAAACTCAAGGCCATCTATACGTTCTAACCCAAAGGGGTAGCTCAAGTGGCAAAGGAGTTTCTTTGCTTGGTGTGTTTACACCAAAAGAAAACATAAGGACATATGTTGTCTCTTATATTTTCACTCTTAGGAACAAATTAAAAAAATAATTTTAATTCTGTAAATGGTCATTGAAAATGATTGTCTCTAGGCCAAATCACAGACAAATAGGAGCACAACTGAACTGATTTGTGAGGCATGAAGAAGAAAAAATGTGGCACTGAACATCCAGAATGTCGTAACATCCTTCTCATTTCTTCAATCATTGTATTTAACTCATACTCTACATTACTTAATGAAGTTTAAATGAAGACTTACACTAAGCAAGAGAGCAGTTTCCAGTCCGTAAGCCTCTTTAAATGTAACGTAGGCTAAAGAAACATAATCGCTCAATCTGTTTTCAAAAAAAAAAAAAAAACTCTATAAGTTATCAAAATCAAAGGACTCCGGTTTCGACATCACACAATTAATGCAAGGCGCTGGATTCATGTCAATAACATCAATTCATGCATAATAAAAAGCCAAAAAAGTTCTTATCGTAACAATAAGGTAATTGACGCAATTCAAAAAACCTGCCTGATGATCTCTAGATGTTCAATCTCGCCGCAGTAAGAGAAAAACTCATACACCTCTTTGTCACTGGCATTGGGAGAAAGCCCTGTGACTTCCACCGTATAATTTTCCACAATCATGGATTCAGAAATCGGAAAAGCGAATTTTACAGAGATCAAACCTGATCGAATCAAAATCGAAAGCAGAAAATTAATCGAATTACAAAGCGAAGCTTAATGTAAATTGTAACCTACTCGTACCTGTTCTGCCTCCTCTATGGCCAAAATCGGGTAGATGTCAGTGGCAACTCGGAAGAAAATGAGAGAGAGAGAGCACTAGGTGGAACGTAAGCCAGCTCATCAAACGAAAGCCTACTAGCTCGTTTAATACAAGAGGGCATACTGATACGCGCTGCTGCGTACGTAACAGAAACGCACCAATCATGTTCCGCCAAGTATTGTTTCTATGGTAATTTCCGGTGGAATAGCGAAAGTGGATTTCGGCCCACCCCACTTTTGTCTACAAAACTGGCCCAATTATAAAGCTTAAAAAACAGGGCTCAGCATTATAGAATTTGACACGAGCCCATGTGTATTCTCGACATTTAAATTTCGAACCCAACGAATCTACCCACAATCATTAATTCATTATACAGTGGATTAGTAAAAAAGGTGTCATTTCTTTTCATTAAAACAAACATCTATTCCGTCCATTATGTTTTGCATGCGCTGAGTTTTTTTTTTAGTGATGCTGTAATGACATTACAGAGTCTATGAAATGAAATCACATAACAAATCTCGCATATTGAGTATATATCGTCAAATGAAACTGTTGTGATTCTCAAATGAAACTGTAGACCTGTAGTTGAATAAGAATGATATTTAGTGATGTCGTAATAAAACTACAGTGTGTTTAGAATGAAACTGAGTAGCGCGTCTCATACATTGAGTGTGTATTGTGAAATAAAAATATAGTTGAATTTAAAAAAAAATGATACTTTAGTTATGTTGTAACGAAACTACAATATATATATAGTTAATACCTCCAATGGTCCTCCGAGTATTAGCGATTTACCAGGTGTGGTCCCTCGTCTTTAAAACGACCACTAGACGTCCTTCTAGTTTTAAAAACTTACCACCCGTGATCTTCCGTTAGATTGGTCTTTAGCTAAAAAGTCAATTAACCCCTCAACTTTTTAAAGGTGCAATTACACCCATAAACAATTCATTTTCAAGCAATGAAGCCCAACATTCCAACAACCAGTAATTGACCTGCTATCACAGGTCATTAAAAATTCGACCACTCTCCGAGGAAAATTTCAGACAAAACAGTGATCGACGACTGTTCTCCGGTTGCCGGTCACGAAGAAAGAAAGGAGAAAGCGAAGGGTCGCCTTCTCCGGTTGAGAAGGCGACCACTGTAGTGTCGCCTTCTCGCCGTGGAACAGTGTCGCCTTCTCAACTGGAGAAGGTTATCCAGATTTGGGTCGCTTTAGCCTTCTGTTCTCTTTCTCTGTGATCAGCGACCATTCGCCGGTTACTGTTTTGCCTGAAATTTCTGTCGGAGAGTAGCCGAATCTTTAATGACTTGTGATAACAGGTCAATTACAGATTGTTGGGCTTTATTGCTTCAAAATAAATTGTTCATGGATGTAATTGCACCTTTAAAAAGTCGAAGGGTTAATTGACTTTTTAACTAAAGTTTGAAGGTCTATTTGATCATTTTCTCAAATGTTTATAACCAAAATTGCATTTTAAAAAATCATAAAATGAAAATGTGTCAATTGCACATATTTTGCTTGTTTGATAGTTTGATTTAATACTTGTAAGTTCAGTGACTCAATTGCAAAAAGTAATAAGTTCAGTGATTTGACTTTTTATTCTAAAAAAATGATGTGAAATTTTAAATAAGGACTTAAAACATTCTTAACGTCCTCATAAATATCATCTTTAAAAGATAAAAACATTCCTAACGTCTTGGTAAACATATATCATCCTTTAAAAAAAATTAAATGAAGTATATTATCACTTTCGTTAGACACTTTATTTATCAAATCATTGTATGTTTTCAATATTTTAGTGGCACCCAAAAGAAATAATATATAAGTTGTGAATATTGATTGACCCTACCGTTCACAAAATAGGACTAAATAATGTTGTCAAATAATGAAAAGAATAATGTTGAATTGACGTTTATCTTTCCAATCTTACAGTATAACAGTAGTTTGTTGGTGTAGTTGGGACTAAAAGGTTTTCCCAGGAGGCAAAACCTTCGAAAATTGTAGAAGTTATTAGCGGGATTTGTCGCCAAATATGAAAATAAAATAACACATATAAAGATCTCATGTCCACTGCCAAGTCGACCATAATATATAATGTAATGTAACAGCAACATCGCTGTCAATTGTCATCTTCAAGAACCCATATGTTTTTTAGGGTCTGTTTGATTTATGAGAATCAAATAATTGGTAATAGTAATGAATTTTGATGAAAATTTGTTTGTGTTTAATGATGGTGGAATTAGAATGAGTATCAATATTGATATTTGGTTATGTATGACCAGTTAATAGGAATAATGGTTTTAAAAATTCAAAAAACAAAAAATCAAGTCAATTGATCCTAATATAATAACATCTAAAGCATCAATATGAACAAAAAAAATCAAAAATAAAAATCTTTATGTATTACCAAAAAGATAGAATGATATACCATTTTTAATTAGGGAATGCAATTTTTTATTGAAGGTAATCAAATATCATAGTTGTGTTTTGAAAAGTTGTCAACCAAGTACTAAACTGTGATTTTGATTCTTATTTCTTGTGTGTAAACCCATTAACCAAACACAATACTCTTAATTTCTTCTCTTTTAAAAGAAAATTAATAGAAGTTTTAAAAATGGATTTGGACACACAGTACACACTGCAGCGGATGAATTCCAACTGAAAGCAACATAAAGCCATCTTAGCCATTAGTCACTATTACTAGCCATTATACATGATTAGCAATTAGTCACTATTAGAAGTTCAATCATTTAAATCTTTATTGACAGTTAGTGTCTTGCGTGTCTTGTCTTGTATTTGATTATTTGAACATGAAGACAAGAGCCAAACCAGACAAATGACTCTACACTATGATGTCGTTAATTGTGATTTATATCCCAAGAAAATATAATGTATATATATGGTTTTTGGACTATATAGTTTGAGTTTATAATTAATTAGTGATGGTATATTTGTGATTAAACTCAAAAATTGTAAAATTATACACTTGGCATAGCGAAATGGAAACTATATATCTGAAAAAGGTCGATTATGTCGTACAAGCTGAAAACCTAATTAAGCGATGGACATGTAGGGTGTCGCATTTTCTGTCGCCAATGTGTCAACATATTGGCGACATAACTCATTCCGTCGTCCCATTTTGTAGCAAAAATAAATTTATATAAAAAATTAAATATTTTCACGACGAAAAAAATAACCGTCGTCGCAATTTCGTCGTCAACCTCCATCGTCAATTCATTTGCGCAAAGATTACTTGGGAATATTTCCTACCTTGTGTCAAACATTGCAACAGAATTCATTCTCGTTGTCAATTCTGTCACAAAACCGCGACGGTAACATCAGCCGTTGCCTTTTTCGTCGCCATTAGGGTGACAAGTCTTAATTTCGTCGCAAAATCAGTAACTAAAATTTGGGCGCCAAAGTTTCCTAGGTTTTTTATCGGTTTGAGCAAAAATAGCTATGGAATTGAATTCCGTCACCATTTTCATCGCAAAATCGCGACGGAATACGTTCCGTCATAAAAACAGTCACGAATCGACAACGGATTACGTTCCGTCGCGATTTATGATTTTTCTTGTAGTGATCGCTTTGAAAGTGGAGAATCATGACATAAATTGCATCCTGTAGAGTTGCTAGCTTACCAACATTGACCTTAAACTTGTTCATGAAAACACGGCATACTTAATTATAGTATTTGTTTGCTGACTTACTTTCTTAGTTCCTAACAAGACAATTAGTTTATATTTTATATGAGAAATGACGTTTTTAGCTTCGTCTTTGATTAGCTTTACGGACATAGTAAATTTATTTTTTTTAATTATTGATATTTTCATTTTTCGTCTTAAGTTGATACCGAAGTGGTGCTTTAAGTATATAGCTTGGATGAATATGATTATTTGTTGTGGAATTAGAGTGGAGAGACATATATCATCAATTGCTAATAGAAGAATGCTTAGATTTAAGGAGATTGCAAATTATATATATTTGTAAGTTCTTCATTGTCATTTTTGTTTTTAATATGTAAAGACTAAAATCACAATTGTAATATCACCATGGGGATAAAAATGGAGGCAACCTTTACAATTGAAGTACAGGATCCAATTTAATTTGCCCTTTTAATTTTAGGGATTAAAAGTATCATTTATTTTTATTTTGTAAGAATTTTTACGATAAACACGCGATACAAAAGTGGACGTTATTTCTGACCACTTCATGCGGTGGTCGAATATAACGACGGAAGATTTTTCGGATACCCCAAGTGCCCACGAGCAGAATATTAACTTGAGCTTACCTTCGCACACCACGACCATCTTGGTCTCCTCTGAATATGAGCTGTTGTAGTGCGTGGACAAAATGTGGTCGGAACTAGGGTTTCTGACCGAAAATCAGCGATTTCCGACCATTTTGTGATGGTCGAAAAATTGGAACATTTCCATTAGTTACGTTATTGTCCAACATTATAATTTTTTTGTTACTTTGATGAATAAGCTAGATAGTTTGGTGCGGTGTGGTAATTAAAGAAAAGAACAAAAAAGGGGGCATGCATACGCAAACATATATATAGTAATTAAACTTGTGCAAGTGAGATTACACTGTAGTAGTAGTAGTATTAAAGGCAACACATGTATTTATTATATTTGAATAAGGTAAACTGAATTAATTAGGACAGAAGCCCATTATATATGGTCATTAATTAATTCTAATAATATATTTCATGCCTGCCTAATTTCTACCGAACCACACCTAGCTCGATGCCTCGATCGATCATCATTGAGCATACCTATTACCTAGTAAGAATACATAGAATAGGAAATATCATCCTCATCATCATCATTTCCCCCAAAAAGTTGAATAAATCACAATAATTCAGTGCTCAGTAACCGCATTCACACTGACACTATCGAGTTTCAAACTAACTTTGGTCTCTTTCCTCACATATATATATATATAGTAGCTAGGATACCAGGTATGATATAGAAGCTATATATATTATATTAAATTGCTACATAATTAAACTCCTGATAATTGCAGCCTCTGGGGTATCAGCATCTATGGTGGACAAGAGCTGAGAGAGACGGTCGCTTAGATCATCCACTTCCTTGTGCAAGTTCCTTATGTAGTTGCAAGTCTCCTGCAGCACCTTCCCTGCCGACGCCTATATATATATATATATATATATTATATAACAAAACACACTTTATTAGTGCTACACCATGTTTCACAAAAACTAGCATCTAATATATAAACATAAATGTGAAATCCAACTATGGGTTCAGACTCTATATGGTTCTTGTTTGCTTGAAGCCCGTCAAAGAATAACTGGCTCGCACATGTGAGGTGGCGTGTTAAGCATATCAGCTAAAGTTTTTAAGTTGAGATGGAACATATGCTTCAATTGGAGCTAATAGTACCTTGGCAGAGCGCCTAGAGCGAAGCTCAGGGAGAAGTTGCTGTAACTTGGAAACAAGTTGGATGATCTGGTCGTCTGAAATCCTGGAAGACGCACTTGACGACTGTCTTGAACGCCTGCTAGACATTCTTAAATGTTCTGTATATATATATGTATGTTAAATATATAATAATGTAACCCGCCGGCCCTTAAACTCTAGTGTAAGTAGCTAGAATATTTTACGTATAGTAAGTAGAATAAGAAGATAAAATGTATATAATATAATGTAAAAGGAAAGGAAAGGATGGGACAAATTAAAATTAAGAATGGGAAAAAAGAGTGTTTTTTGTTTTTAATTTGGGGGTGGGGGGAGAAAGAGAAGTAGATCGAGAAGAAATGGATCGGAGGTGGTGGCCGGAGAAGTAGTTTAGAAATTGGCTAAGAAGAAAGTGATAAGCAACGGGCTTTAAAGAGGGAGAGGACCACAGGGTTGTGAAAATGCCCGCATAGTACGTACGCTCAGACAGGACGCCAACAAGATAATTACATGTACGTATGACACAATTTTCATTCCATCCCTGATTTTTTTTTTTTTTTTTGCCCAAATATGATATGTGTCGGTATAAATTTTAAAAGGTTACACTTCTGTGAGACGGGATTGGATTGAGTCGGGTTAATATACAAATATAATACTTATACTAACAAATGTAATATTAAATCAGGAATGAAATGTTTGTTATTTATAAGGAATAATGTACTACTTTTGAGAACAAATATAATATTTTTATATTTTGATGTAAAAGTGTTTTTTTAGTATTATATTTTTCCCTTATAAATAATGTTTCATTTAGAAAGGAAAATAGAATACTTTTATATCAAAATGCAAAAATATTACATGTTTTTTTAAAAATATTACATTTTCTCATATAAGTAATTAATAAATATTTTATTCCTAGTTTAGTATTACATTTATTAATAGAAGTATTATATTTCATCTTGAAAAGACCATCTCACAAATCAAATCAATGAGATGGTCTCATACAAGTTTTTGTCAATTTTAAATGGTATTTAATGATAAGTCAAAAACCAATTCTTATACCATAGACCAGGGTTCACAGTACACTCTAAACCCGGCCTAGTGCATGTATATGTGTATTGTGTTGTGAATTTTTATATTTTGTGTTATGAAATTTTGTACCTTGAGAGTATGAATTATGTATCTGAAACAAATTTCTTATGTTTGTGTCTTGTGTTGTGATTTTGTTTGTCATGTGTTATTAAATTTTGTACTTTACGAGTATAAATTTTGTACTTGTCGTTTTGATATAGGGCCCAAAGTGCTATGTGGACTCTGACCCATGATATAAATTGCCGTCAAAAAGTAAATATTTCGTATTCAAATTTAAATATTGATATATATTGCAATTTAAAGTCTAAAAAAATATTTTTTTTGACATTTAGCATCTCATAATAAAGTAACAATGTTTGAATTTAATTTTTGTGAGGAGAAAGAATATTTAGATATCAGGGTTTTAATTAAAAAAAATGATATATTGTGTCATTTTTTTTAAATTAATAATGATTAAAAAAATGTTAAAAGTCAATAGCTTATTTTGGAACTCTACTTGAAAAAGCTTTATAGATTTTTACCAAACAGAGCTTATAAATTATTTGTAGTTAAAATAAACTATAAGTTCTACTAAATAGTGCCTAAACAATATAGAAGAATAGAGAAATTGTACTGTTGTGCATGAAAACACCATATTCTCCGAATAAAAAGCAACCGAATAGCCTGCATGGACAGTTCAACTAGTCGCATGAGTGAAGTTTGGGAGAAAAAAAAGCAACCGAATAATCTTATAAGAGTTCATAAGATACGTATGTGATTGAGCATGCCTCATTTTTTATTTTATAATACAACATTTTCACGTTTTGTATTGTACGTCTAGCAACATGTTTTCTTAGAATATGATATTTTGAATATGATGAACATTTTACTTTTTTTTTTAGTGCGAACATTTTACAATATCATATGCTTTGTAATAGGTATTTTACTAGACATACACAATATAAAATCATAATGTCATGTTTTTTTTTTACCCTGAATGACGTGGACAAGTGGGTGAAGAATGATTTTCGCACTTAAAGGTTACGAGTTTAATTCCTATCTACACTCTTTCGATTGAGCATGTCACAATACGAACATAATATAAGATCATAATGTCATTTTTTTTTACCCGGAAAGAGGTGGGCGAGTGGTGAATGATGAATCTCGCACTTGAAGGTCACAAATTTAATTCATATCAACACTCTTTCAATCAAACTTGTTGCACAAAATTTTCATTTTTTACTGCATACCTTCAAATAGTGACTACAAGTTTATAACAGTGTTGTAAAAATCGGTCTAGGTGCTCCTAGGTCGAAGCGATTTCAGCCCTAGGCAGCTTTTAGTTGGCCAACCGACTAGGCGCCTAACTTGGCCGAGTCGGCGTCCAACTCGGTCGAGTGTTTTTTTTTTTTTTTTGCATGCTCGGTTGCGTCTCTTCTATATTCCTCCACCTATGTACTTAACTAACCATATAACATATATAATTGACTAGTTTGATAAATTATAGCATTTTAACAACTCACAACTCTTAGTGAAAAAGTGAAGACGATATACTAGAATTATTCGACCGCCTAAACGCGACACTCCTCAAACCTTCGACTAACGCCAAGTGCCTAGCGCTTTTTTTAACATTGGTTTATAAAACATAGAGTATGCCAACCACATTGTAAAAAGATAAAAGTAGGTAATATATGTCAAAGAGACAGAGGGAGGAGGAAGGGCATGACTCATAAGTGGGTTGAATTTAAAAGATTTGGTGTGTGTTCCCATACTGGGGTTTGATCTCAAGTGGGCTTATTGTAAATGTAGTAGCAGGGTGGACCTTCATGTGCATGTCTCCTTATGCAACTCCATGTGATCATTCCATACTCATTGCACCCCCTCCCCCTTCATGCCATAAATTACTCTCCTCTACCCATCACTTGCAAAATTATTTACCACAATTAACGCGGCCTATGCGTGGCAATATAATAATCATTCTGTTTTTCCCCCTTAATTACTTATTTGCCCGGGATCTATCAAATGTGAGACCAATAACAATATTATTTTTTAGTATGTAGTTTTAGATAAAACTATGGCTCACTGTTCTATTCCAGTAATTATTAATTATGTTAGACATGGTTTATTACTATACAACATTAAGTTATTGGTATATCTAAAAACTAGTAAGTGCGAATGAATTAAGGTTATACCATTTATTTATATCTATTTTTTCGTTACGCTTTTTTTTTATACATTATGCTATAAAAGTTGTAATATACAATATTTTAGACAAACATATACCTACCATTATAACTTCCGTTAACTTTTCCACTATTGTTGTCATGCGCATTCATCCACCATATATTTTCTCATATTCTTCAATAATAATAATATATACATATTATATATTGGAGTTATATGTTTGTTATTTCTTAAAATATAAATATCAAATTTATAAAAATATTTTACATTATTATTATTATTTACAATAATATATATATATATATATATATATATATATATATATATATATATATCTTAAATCTAAGATTTTAATATAAATTATTAATATTGAACAACTATTTTTGCGCATCGGCACAAGTGTGGCCGACCCTTCTCGTGAGGCCATGCAACTTGATGCATTTACATATGTTTGGTAGTACATCCGCACCATATAACAATCATAAGTGCACTGTAGACCACTCATAAGTGCAGCAAGGGTCTCAGATATTTCTTGTAATGGTTGGTTCATTTAGCTATGCCTAATGATACATTTAGATATACTTGATGGTGCACTTAGATATGTGCACCACTAACCCTCACTTCTACATACTAGCACTTTTTGGTGCACGACATATCACTAATAAGTGCACCATATACCAACACTTAATGCACCACAAGAATAAACTTGGTACAGAAAATTACAAAAATATTACTGCGTTTTTTTTTCCATTAGTAGACAAGCGCTTTGTGGTACACCACATATTACTCAAAAGTGCACTACACACCAGCACTTAGTGCACCACTGAAATATATATGGTGCAGGAAATTACCAAAAATGTCACCGCATTTTTTCCATCTTCATTGACTTTCAACAGTTGATATGAGTGAATCCAATGATCCAGACGAGTCCGCACAACTACATGGGAGCAACAAGTCGCATCTGAACTAAATTATATATATAAGGTCTGGATCAAGTGAGGACCTATGCTTAGGTAAGGACGTGAGGGCTAATCTAGAGCATTGATCTAGTCGATCTAATAGTTGAAAATAAACAAAACTTTATATTTATAAAAATGGTCACGCACATTTAATTTTTTTACTTGATTTCCCATTCATAAGATCTGCAGATCAATGGTTTAGATAAGTCTACAGGTCTTTATTCATCTAACTATAGGTCCTTATTTGATCCTTAATATATAGGGGGTGGTTCAATAAGAGCATGGTACTCCTGCAAAAAGTCAGAATACATTAGAGTTCATCAATGGTTGATGATTTTAGGGGGTGGTCGATTTTTTATCGAAAATGGTGCCGAAACCTAGTAACCTGCTATCACATGTCACTAATCGATTTTTAGACTTTATTGCATTAAAATAAAATGTTAATGGATCTAATTGTAACTTTAAAAAGTTTAGACACTTAATTGACTTTTTAGGTAAAAGACGGAGGAAAGATTAAAATTGGGCAGACAAAAGATAAAGGCGGTGAGTAGGTTGCCACTAATGTGTACATTCAAGTTAAGGGAAGTCGACAACGCATGTTTAGCAATTAATGATGGGAAGGGGTACTCTTATGTCCTAACCCTTTGCACGGAAGCTGAATTAACTAAACCTAATCACCACTTGTCTTTATCAAGTGGACGCCCTAACAGCAGTACAACTTACTTTGGTTTGTTTCAAAACATGCATCATGTATGTCGCTTACGGACATCTCAACATCCTGTATGTGTTACAATTATGTACGATTATTAATATAATAAGCCATAAATTAAACCACGTACGTATGTACACAACAACGTAGCCTACATCAAACATAATTTTCGATCTGCGTATTAAGCCACAGACCACACATCATTTGATGGCCAAACCATCAACCCATCCGGTAGAATGATAAAGACTTATTAATTTGGGATGGAACTGAAACAAGAAGTAGTTATATACCTTATCTTGATGCGAGGTGTACACAGTGCAAACCCGGCAAGAGGCAATACAACTCAGAACATATCAACTATGGTTGGGGATCAACACCGCTTCCGCTTCCGCTACTACGAGGTCAAATTTAGACTATAGATATATCTAACATCGCTCATATGTAACAGCCCGCAAACTGAATAGGAGAGAAAATTCGTACTAGGAAGACCATGTGCAAAGAGCTTGACTGAAAAAACATTGATAAGAATTGAACTTGTAATGTTCTGATACAAGAATCATGTTTCATCTACTCGATCACCCCTTAGAGCATCCCTATTAGTGATGCTTTGGAGGTTTATAGTACACTGTAATCTTACATGGAGGAGTGAGAAATGGAGAGAGAAGAGGAATTGGATCAATTGCAAATGAAGAGTTATTTCTACAGTAAATGCAATTTGTTGATTCCAAAGACAAGCGCACCACGCGTGGGTGGCTGAAACGACTACACCAAGCGGGCGCGTCAGGCACGCCTGGCAGTCTATTTATTTATTTTAAAATTATTTTTTTTTTAATTTTTTCCCCTCATTTTCTCTTTCCTAATAATGCTTACAAAAAACTTCTCAAAAACTGTGAAATAACCCCATTGATAAGGATCTTGGGGGAAAATACGAGTCACTATTATAGTGAATGAATATATATGTGGCCGGGCGCGTGCATCAATATAATTAACCTGAATTATGAGCTCTAGTTTAGTTGAATTTCTTGATGATCATAATTTAATTCATTAGTACAAGGCTACATACAAGTGATAACACACCATATGTGATATGTCAACTAAAATTCATAGTATTATAATACTACTACAAATAATAATAATAATAATAATAATAATAATAATAACAACAACAACAACAACAACAACAACAACAACTATTATTATTATTATTATTTTTCTTTTCAACTTTTCTCTTTATTTTATTGTAATTTTCGGTAAGTACTTATAGTTGGAAAAATCACATGACTCACTTGGGACAATTTGTAAACTAAGGGTGACGGTAATAATGTGTCACCGGATATTATTTGAGTATTTGAGTACAATATTGAGTGCAGTGCTCAGTGTACAAAATGAGTTGAGTGTTGTTCTATCTAGTAAGAAGTGTCGTGTCTCTACAAGTGTTTGTGAGCCTTTTATCTTCCTCAGCTCAGTAATGGAGCATTAATGCCGAGGGTTGAGGAGCCGTTGAGCATTAATGCCTTGAGCTGAACGTTGGGTGTCAATGCTGAAGAGTTGAACGTTGGACATCAATGTTGAGGGGTTGAACGTTGTGTCAATGCTGAGGAGTTGAACGTTGGACATCAATGTTGAGGGGCTGAACGTTGGGCATCAATGCTGATGAGTTGAACCGTTGAGCATTGATGTTGAGGAGTGAGGTGTCTTGGGTAGTTTGAACGACAACTGTTTTGCTTTTGGGTCCTGCCAGTGGTTCCGGGTCGGATGCCCAATTATCCTGTCAAAGGGTTTAAATTTTTTTTTATTTTTTTTTTATTTCCATTTGCTATATACCTAATTCTAAATTTCAATATACCAAGAAATGCATGCTGCTTAAAATTATTTTCTTTTATCTTTTAAAAAAATTACTTTATATATACTCAAGGGCAGATCCATAGTGGGGTAGATATCCCCCTCCCCTTGCCCTACCTCCACATTTGTAACTATTAAATATACGTAAATTTTAATAAATGATGAGTTAGGTTAGATCATAAGGTATATGGTTTTCCTCTTAAATGTCAGGATTAGAGCATGAATTTTAAGAGATTAATTTATAATTCAGATGAGTGATTTATAATATATTTTTCTCCAATCAAACCATTTTATTTAATTAATTATGTTTATATTTTATTTTGAATATTTTTTTTATCGCGTTTTGATGTATTTTTTTTTTATTCCTAGTCAACATGCAATATTTATGGTTCGACCTCTAAGTGTTTCATTTTTCTTTTTTTAAATATGTCATTAGTTTTAATTTTCGCTCGCATTGAAAAATATTTATAGTTCTGCCCTTGTATATAGTTTAATGACAAATAGTGAATAGTGTGCTAGATCTGTGCATTATTTTGACAAGAATTTATTAATAAATAATGAAATAATAATAATAGACGGCATTGGAAAATGGAGGAGTGATAGATAGGTGTATTTAAGTTGTTGTTATTAGGAACATAAGCACGAGAGCGTAGAAGCAAATTAGTTGATAATGTCACATGCATTTCCGACACGACACGCGGCATAGTACAGTAGTATTATTTAAGGAGGAGAAGATCAGAGGCTTCTAAACATGGCAACCAGATTTAATGAGCCATGCTGTTGTCCACCATACTCACATGCACGTACCAACCTCTGGATCCCTGACCCCATCAACCATATTTGCTCCTCAACACATTAACCCTACCTTTCACTTCATTGCCTCTCTTACCATAACCTTACCCAATTATATTCATTTCTTAGCTTCCCCACAACTATATTTTCATAACCCCAATTTCATGTCACTGTCTCTTTAATTTGCTTGCTGATTAGCTTGCCCCTATTGTCAATCAATTTAAATGCTTGTCTTTCATTTCCTTTTTTTTCTTTGATTCCATCATAATATATAATTATTTCGTTGCTTCAAGTCGATCTCATTATAACAAAATCATGGGTATTACGGATCGTATTGTGTTTGAGCTGTAAATTAAAGCGCGTTGTGATTGTGTTATGAGATTTGTAATAATTCCACTAAGGGAAAATGCATGACACCTTTATGTTTGACTTGTGCATTATATCTCTAGTACTAGTACGTGTAGACTTAATCCCTTAATAATTGATATGTAGATTTTGGTTCGTACATTGGAATCAGAATGAGAATGGAAATCAAATACTTGGTAATTAACATGTGTTTTAGTGAAAGTATTTT